>NW_008794458.1:2375923-2399411 GCF_000699145.1 Aptenodytes forsteri | reverse complement strand
GCCAGATTAAGTTCTAGTTGGGCTTTGGCCCTTCTAATTTTCTCCCTGCATAACCCCCCTGCATAACCTCCCCTGCATAGTCCTTCTGAGTTGCCCACGTCTTCTTCCAAAGGTTATAAACTCTCCTTTTTTTCCTGAATTCCAGCCTAAGCTCTCTGTTCAGCCAGGCCGGTCTTTAGTTAGACCTCTTTCTACTAGAACTGACATTCTGCTTGAAGTCACTTTTTGATAACTTCCCAGGGAGACAGATTTTATTAGAAGTATGCCATAGCTATTTTCCCAACCTGCAGCTGCTCAGAATGTTGCCCTCTGTCTAGTTGCCTGTTATCCAAATGAACGAAATAACTGAAAGTTTGGGGTTCAAATTTGTATGCAGATCTCACTGTTGGTTTTGATTTCTGTGTTCTTTATTTGTGTTTTTAATGAGATGAGTTTGGATTTTCATTTTAGGTTTTACTTTCTCTTTTTTCTTGTCATTTCAAGGCCCATGAATTTCAGGCAGGATGTATTTTATGTCTGATTTTTAAAGCTTTACGTATTTGTAAGGATTACTTTGTGGTTTCAGAGAAATTATCCTCTTTTGGCCTGTATCTTTGCTTGTTAGCCATCACATATTGCAGTTGGCAACACTTCTTCCACAGGATTTTTCCAGGTTTTGATGTGATCCACATTCTATTGGGTTATACTTCCCAACCCAGGGACCATTAGCCTAGTTACACAGATGTTAACAGAGACTTTCTCATTTGCTTCCATAAAAGCAGCCGAAGCAGAGAACTTTTGCAAATTCAGCTTACAATCTTCAACAATGCTGTAGCATCTTGAGTCAGCAGAATCACCCCACCTTGTTTTTTGGGGAGCCTGGCCAGTCTGCATGTTATCAGAATTGCTTTTTCAAAACCCAGCACTATTTAGACCAGTCTCCAGGATGCTCATAAGGCTTATTAACAGCACCTGTGATAGGAACTTTGATTTAATTTCTGATTAAAAGCTCTTCCTTGAATAGGACAAACTGAAATGAACTAGAAATGAACTCTAATTGATTGCTTACAAGTATTTGCCAATGGTCAAGATCTCGAAGGAGGAGGGGAAAAAAAATTTATTAAAACTAATTTATCTCATAAAAATGTGTAAAGCAGTCAGACATATTTATACCACAGAAGATAGGTTTTTCCCTTACTTTGAGAAATCCCTTCTTCTTATATAATGAAACACAATGATGTCACAGTAGATGTGATGGGTGGAAAAAAAAAAAAAGAAAGTTCTCTTTTTCTTTCCATGACAACAAACATTAACACATTTTACACATCAATGCATACAAAAAACATATAATTTAGAAAACATTTTCTGCACGAAAGCTGCTTCAACCCCAGCATTCTAGCCAGGAAAAAACCACAGTGGGAAAAAAAATAATCATCAATGTTCTTTTCATAGAGTATGACGATTTTCTGGTGTTTGCACTTAATATTGCTAGTTTACTCTCAGTTATTGCTTTCACACATTATTGTTCTGTATGTAAAGTATAGATCTTACCAATTCTTCTCATCAATTATCCAGTCCCTATAGTTCTCTTCGTGTCCTTAATTGATTGCTTTGTTTAAATTTTACATAAATCTTTATCCTTTCAATCTACATTTTTTATTGAATATCAATCTTCTGTAAAGAAAAAGAGCTGCTCTTTCTCTGAAGAGAACTAAAATGTGCACAACATCAGAAAAGAGGTAGAATTTTGTGTATTTATTTACTTTATCAATGTTTAACATACATTAGCTAAGTATTCAGACATTATTTATCTTCCTTTTTTTTTCTCTTCAGCATGGAACTAAAAGTGTTTGAGGAAGGCAGTACTCACAGTTCAAAGAAATAAGTTTAAGGTCATTATTGCAGCACTGAAGCATTTTCTTTCTCTTTGTGCATCAAACTGACAATTTTGATGAAAGATAGAGCTGCTGTTGCTCCCAATTTCTTTCTCAAAATAATGTTCTGTGATTTCTTTTTAAGTGATTCTCTTTTATGTTTACTTTACTTAATTGTGCAAACCATAATATTGGACAGGAAAGCAGATCTGACCTAAAGTTGTAATTACTCATAAAACCCCCAAAGACTTAGTGAGGAGAAACCATTTGATGAACATGATCTATGTAGCTGTCATTTGACAAACACGTGGTCATAGCAGATGCCTTTGTGTATTCCTGGTTAGTTTGCTTCTGTTAAAGACAAAGTATGAGTATGAGACAAACAAAAAAAAAAAAAAATTGAGTTTTTTCTATAATTTATGGGATTGTAACTTAAAATTGTTGTAATGATCTTCAACAAACTAGTCTATTTCAGAAAGTCAAAAATTCTGTTTATGATCTAAAATAATGCAAATATTGAACTTGGAAGAAAGTAAAATAGGACAGTAACAAAAATGAAAATGGAAAACCAGAAACTCATTTTCAAACATAAAGGGCAATTTCCCACATACAAGTATGAAAATAGGAAATATGGTACATAGGAAAAAACTAGAAGCCAAAACCTTTCTGGACATAATTATTGCATATAAAAATTCCAAAGGGGCAGCATTTGGAAACGGGCAGATTTTTTTTTTTTTTCTTTTATACTTTATAGTGTGATGCAAAAAGCTAAATGCTTTAATTCAGCCCGGATTGATCTGACTCCAAGGTCACTGAAAGATCCTTAAGTATTGAAGATGACTGCACTTATGAGAGAACAGAGGACTCGGACAAGCATGAGCCTTTCCAGAAGCAATAGGATCTGGCATCAGAATAGCTTTCGAAAAAAAATAACCAACTACACAAACCAAAACCAGAGGCATGCACACACACACAGATGCACACACAATGGGAACTACAGTTGTAAAATACCAAAATGGACTTTTGGGAATAATTCCCATGATTCTCATTTCTAGTTTTGATGAGTCATTTCAGCATTTTTCCCTCATTTAAGAAAAACTAATCTCTGCTTTTTATTGATGATATCTGGCTGAAACTAGCAGCACCTGCTTCACAGTTTTTGCTGCCACAGGCAATCTGGAAAATGTTCATGCAGGTGAACCTCCACTGGCAAAATAAATGGTCACTAAACAATTTGCTGCCCTTAATATTTTGCTGCCCTAGGCAACTACCTGTTCTGCCTGTGTGGTAGAACCGGTTTTAGGAATCGCTGATGCCTCACATGTTTCTTCTTCTCTTGCTTTTTATGTTTGGCTCTGCACCCTATAGCTGACTGATCCTCTGAAATAGCATTGGTTCAGCTGGCTATCCAGCTCCAAAGGTGGATCCCCTCCCAAATGTTTTGGGTAGCACAAAATCTCTTGGTTTCTAATCACTTTTTGGTAATGAACTCACTATTTAGCCTCTTGACTTCATTTCTGTCACCGTGTTGAATTTATATTAACCCCTCTACCATTTTTTCTCCCCTCACACATCCTTTAATTCACTATCTTCTTACTGTCTCCTTCGTTTCCTTTCACCCTCTGGCGGGCTACCACTTTCTTGTCACTTTGATTTCCCTGCAATAGATGGTGTGCACTCTGATAGTCCTCGAGCTACTGATAACTACTGCATTTCTTTTTTTGTGTGGCAGGAAGCCACAGACTTAAACATAAAATAAATAAATAGCATAAAGTATTAGAAAACTGCAAGCTCTAACATTCTTCCTTTCTCGCTTTCAGCTCTACCTCAAACCCTAGAGCAAGACTGTTATGCTATTACTTCCTAAGAAAAATGATGTAATAATTAACTCCTCAATGTCGACTTTAAAGTGATTTTTTTTTCATAGCCAGTGCCAATAATTTTACAAAGGAAAATAATTTCATTTCATTTTTTGACATTTTGTCCGATGGGTCAGAGAACAGACTGTCCTGAAAGACCTATGTTCCCTTTTATCCTTCTAATCCTGATCCTCTGTAATCATTTTCTAACCTGGGAAACAATAGAGAGGATTTTTTTCTTCAGTCAATGGGTGTTAATTTTTAAAGTAAAAACTAAAATACCTGTGGCTGGGAAAAAAATTAATATTGTATTACAATACTGTTCATGTCCTCTCTTCCCACCTAATGACCTACATTTGATTTTTCAGATTTTTAAATTTTAGGATTAAAAGATATCATATTCCTATGCAAAATTATGTACTAGATTTCTTGAGCAACGATCAGTGGAAGTAAAATATTGCCTCAAGAATGCAATATTTTAATATTTTTGTTAGCTCTTCTGCAAGCTATTCTGGAATACCAGATCTGTTCATCCAAAACAGAGTGAATAATTTCACCATAGACAGGTTATTTTTGATATAAACATGAATGGGCACATCATGGCCTTAGTACAAGTATTTTTGCTTCCCTACTTTCAAGTACCCAAAGTAATTGGTGTTCCTGAAAATTTCTGAGGCTTTCTTTACATTAGACTGTATACATACTATTATACTAAGTAGGGTGAGAATAGGGATGGGACAAAGATACTGCTGGGTTTTGACACAAGAACATGGTTAGAAAGATGGGATAGGGGAGAAAAGAAAACTTAAAAAGCTTTTTTGGCAATCACAGGTCTATAAAAATCCTTAAGGAATGGGCTGACTAAACTGAGGTCAGCTGGAACTGTGGGATGAATCTGTCTTGACTTCTTCCTCATAGTGAGATCCCCAAGATCAAATGGCATAAGTAAGCACTAAATACAATCTCTATTAGAATTTACATAGAAAAAGAAGATTCAGAAGAAGAGAAGACAGAATAGAAAATTTTAAAAGAACTTTATAAATACCAAACTGCAACAAATACTTCAGTTTCCACTGGTCTGCAGAAAGTCCCTGCTGTCACTTCTGAGGTATTCCTGGCTGCTATCTGTTCTCCTCAGCAGTTTCTCTTTGTGCTGCAAACTTCCAGCTCCTTGTATTAGCTCTTTCTGTCTCAAAATCTGCAGTCTCAAAGACTTTGTCTCTGAGTTTATTCAATTTCTTCCAGGAGATGACAAAACTCCACCTTTTTAGGGAGTTGCACCTGACCAAGTTTCTCCCTTTTTAAAGGAACATGGAAACATAGAATAAATACAGAGCTATTGTCCGTCACAGATTAGAAAATCAGTTCTGTACTGCCAATTTCTAGTGAAACTGTCTCAACAGCTGATGTACCATGACCTGTGCACTAGAGAAATTCAGTTCAGCTCCTGGTGATTACCAAAAGGGGGTTCCTTGCACTTGACCTCTGGGTCAGCCTACTTCATATAGAAAAAATTGCATGTATTTTTCATAATAATCCATATTTTAGAATCACATTCTTTTTTTCCTTCCAAAAAGTAAGTAATCTCAATAGGTGTTGCTGGGCTGTTTATTTTTAAAGCACTATGTATGCATATACATGTATCTATGTATATATAAATTTATAATATATATATATACACACAGATATATTCCATCCATCTGCCTTCGCATCCCCTAGTACCAGTACCTTTTTGAACTCCTTACCCTGTGCCCAACACTGCTTGAACATCCTGCAGTTCCAGTCTCAGTGCTACTGTAGCATGTCAGATGACTTGGCTACAGATCAAACAAAACCCATTATTTTTTTAAAGTACTCACTGAAAGTTTAAAAAGGCTGAATGTGACATTTTGGCCTCAAGGCTTTCTTCATATGGTTGGAATATAGAGAGTATTTTCTTCCTTATCGCCTGAAGGAAAATTTCTGAATGGCAAGGACAAAAGCAACTCTTCTAGGTATACTGGTCTCTATACAGGAACAGACTGGCTTGATTCACAGGGGGCATCAGTATTGCCTATGGCCAACGGTATGTTTTGAGTTCATTCAGTGTGGGTCCAGGCATTGTGCTCATGGTATGATTTAGCAGGATTTTTCCACTTGTTTGGAACTTCCTTAATATTTTTCATTTGAAAGAACAGCACCTAATGTCCCTTAGCCTCATGAATTAATGTTAGGTATATAAAATTGGCTACATTGTACTCTCCTCTCCCCTCTCCTCTCCTCTCCTCTCCTCTCCTCTCCTCTCCTCTCCTCTCCTCTCCTCTCCTCTCCTCTCCTCTCCTCTCCTCTCCTCTCCTCTCCTCTCCTCTCCTCTCCTCTCCTCTCCTCTCCTCTCCTCTCCTCTCCTCTCCTCTCCTCTCCTCTCCTCTCCTCTCCTCTCCTCTCCTCTCCTCTCCTCTCCTCTCCTCTTCCCCTTTTTTTTTTTTTTATTCTTTCAATGTTATACTTCTTTGTGTGCACTCAAAAACTAGTTGCTACTCCCCATTTGGAAATTTTAATTTAACTTTGAGCTGAAAGAAGGAAAACATTGAAACAGAAATTAAGTAAGAGATTTATAGCCATTTACAACATTTATTGCACTGGCATAAGGTCCCAAGGGCCCCAAATTGTTCAGCAGAACTAGAAAGGATTCATTATTTTGTCAGTCAGATACTGCAACTAACTAACAAAAACAACAGATTCTGAAGAGCTGATGTAAATGCAAATAGACAAATTCCCTTGATCTACCTCTCTCTTATGTACTTTCTTGAAAGAACTGCTGAGCTTTCACTTCTAGGACAAAGTTGAAGTTCACCCTTCCTATCCAGTGTTTCGTATGGTTTATACAATCCCTTGAAGAAATCAGGGTTGATTTTTTTTCTTCCCTTCTGAATTATTCCCTTTTATACAGTTCCTTTCTTTTTGCAGATAACATTTTCACAGTTCTGATGTGATAAATTGTTGGTCCAGAAAGAATTAATAGAGAAATTTATATAAAAACATTTGGTTTTCTGTTTACAAAGCGCTGATAAAAAAGTGTTTGCAAATAATTAACCAGAAGAATCATGCTGCAGTGTAAAATCAAATGTTAAAGAGTAATCAAGACTACATACTTATTTTGTGGGTATCTACAAGTTGGATGTCAGCCTGAATTCCAATAAGTTTTTGGATGAATAGGTAGGAAATTTAGTTTACTACAAGGTTACACTGCTTTATTTGGAATGTCTTCCAAATTTGGGGTATTTGAAGACAACTTTCAACAAAACAGGCTGGTGTTGACAATCTATCAGATTGTCTCCTGATAAACTTAAGATTGTCTTGTCTGAGCTAGGAAAATAATGAAGAATGTAATTAAGGTTCCTGTTCTACTGCCTAAGGACAGCAATCACTCCCTTGCACTGCATGAAATATGTATGTTGTGACAATACTAATGGCAGTAATAGCAGTGGTCCTTACACCAATATTCAAAACCTCCTTTTAAACGCTATCTTTGCTCACCAGAAAAAAGAAGTTGTTCTGACTCTTTGTTCAAAACTTGATAGCAGTGGACAAGTCATAAATTGCAGATGGCTAGCTATATATTTTTGTCTTTTACAGGTGCCAGGCTCTTTCAAATATACCTTAAGCCTGTATATTGTAAATCTGACTGCCTTCATTTCCCTTATCTCTGGAACAGCTTTACCACTAATTAAATGAGGAGATGCATTGGACTCTCTTTTCACAAACATGTTAACTTTTCTGGTGCATTTTTTTTCCCCCCTCCAGGACCTTATGAACAACAAAGTGATTAAAACGACTAGAAGACAGGTTCTGAATAGACTATTAATGCATTGTTTTCACAATAAGTAGCACATAGCATAAAACCATAAAACAGTAAGCGCTGCTTTACTTTTCCCCAGAAAGCTTTCTTACACTCCCTTTAGCCCACTTACTTTCATCTTTATACTGAAGTGAGCAGATTGCTCATTGCAATATCTGTCTATGTTCTCTCTCATCAGTTAAGCTTAGTGTCTTTCTTCCCCCTTGCTACCTAGAATTGTACATTTCAAGTTCAGTTTGTACTCGTATCCCAAGCTTTGTCTGGAAAAAGCAAACTTTGCTAGCCTAGAGGATACTAGTCTGGGGTTGGGCATCCTGCTGTTCCCCCAGGGCCACAGCATTACTGATTTCAGCATCTTCATTCTTGCAGCTGTTATGTTTCCTGCTGATTTCCTTGGTACTGCTTCTGTCAGTCTAACTTTGGACGTGCAGCAGGATATTACCATTACGTTAAACTAAGGAGCATATAGAAGTTCTATCACAGGATGGTAATCCTATGGTAAATGATAAAAGAATTTACATAGGACTGAAGTTAATTTTAATTCTTAGCATATATATGTGTATGTATATGTGTCTGTACACATGTCCATTTTAAGGATTTTTTCTTTTTTTTTTTAAGCTAATTATTATTTTGGGGTAACTAGAAAGCAATTGTTTCCAAAACACTTTTTTGATTTTTTTTTCCCCTAGATAAATGCCTTTGAATATATATTCAGCAGTGAAAAAGATAACAGTACTTTTGCTGCATAAAATTTATCATTAAATACCACATAAAATCACATAGCTAAAGCACTGGAAAGAATTTAATTAGAGCTTTTAAAATGTTTTTAACAAAATATATTTTCACTGAAGTAGGCTGTTTTGTTGAATAGATCTTCAAAAGATACTGGGTTTGATGGTAGTTTCTTTGGCTTGTTTTTCCCAGATCTGAATGAGACTAACAAAATTAATCCATCCTCTCTTTTCCCTCTATTTCTTCCTTTTTTCCCCTCTGTAACTGAGAGCAATTGGCTGAAATCTGGGTTCAAAATTCAGAGCTTTGCTCCATATTAGATGAAGACAGGCCTTAAATTGGATGTCCCAATGTTCTCCAGGTTAAAGACTTGTAGGTCTCCTTGATTTGGTGAAAACTTCAAAAAGATTGACCACTGAAAACAAGACACAATTGCTGTTTTCCAGCCAGCACCTCACAGGAAATTAGCAGTGTCATGCTTTCCTATCAATATAATCTGAATGTTTGTCCACTGCACCAGCCTGTGATAAGGATAAATTAAATATTGCAGAGCTGAATATAATAGAGAAGTCTATGTTTAGTTATTATTTTCCAAGTTGTGCTAGAAGACTGGGCTTGAAACATCTTGAAACCCATTTCAGATCTGATCTACAATGGCAACAAATGACAACACAATTTTCAAATCTAACTCTATTAAGGTTAAATAATACTAACTAGCTTCTTCAGAAGCGGGGGAAAACCTTATTCTTCTAGTACACGCTATAAATATATTTAACCTCAGCTGCTGCTCTTGTAGTAATAAATCACCAGAAAAATAATATTAATAATTCTGTTAAAGAATTTCCCTTTCTGGTTATAAAGGAGGACTGGATTTTTTGTTCAGGTTTTCAACTCTGATTTTCAATACATGCTTTCAGTGGAATTCAGTTTAGAACTGATAATTGAATTTGTCTCAAAGTATTAGTCACTGACATTGCATCAATGATAGGAAAATTAGTTCTCTCTCTCAACACTATATTCGTCCCTTTGTTAACAGTCTTGCTGACATAAATGCTGCTCACTCCAGCTATGTGACATTATATTAAAATGCTTGAAGCTCTATTTGCGCTGTTGGTAACACTGAGATAGACAAACTATGACTGAAAAATAGGTATTAAAATTAGCACAATAGATAAGGCCACAGCTTTAAAATTAAGGGCATCTGGCTATAAATCTAATCCTATTTTAAAAATTCATACATCTCCTTTTCAATTCTGGATGATATTATATTTCTTTGAACATTTCCTGATACAAATGATTCTTTCTTTCTTCACAGATGCAACTGTAATTCATTTATTGCTTGAGAAGCAACCAAACAGGAGGCAAGTATTTCAACTGCTCCTGTTACGGACAGCATGAAAATTTATTCAACAAGCAGTCAAGTAAGAGTAGTTAACGAATGGCAACATTATGTATACTATGTTGAAATATAAATTCAGTATATGTTTAAATTGTTCATTCATCAGATTATTTACTCTTCACAACAGATCCCACAGACAATGGACTAGCGGTCTCTGTCCATGCTCATTTGTTCACACAGAACATCCTCCAGAATACAGAAATGAGTTTTGACTGACAGAGAATTTTTTCCCTGTTCTTTTAATAGCTGCACATCTCACCCAGCCCTTCTGAAAAGGAGGATGACTCTCACTTCCCTCCAAAGTCAAAAGATTCAGGTTTTGTTTCTGCTTTTTTCCATACCAGGCTGAATAGTAGGAATGACCCAGCTTGTAGGAATTTAATTCCATGAGCAAGTAAGTTTGACCTTTACACTTTCACACATCTTTGTTTTAAATGGAAAGAAGAATATCTGTCCATCCATGTATACATATATTTATGGAAAAACAAATGATATAATAAATGTTTTGATCAGTGTCTGATATCCCCAGGGGATCTCAGATGATTGGCAAAGTGCCATAAATGCTGGAGAAAGAAAATGTTGAAATTACTTCAGCCTGATGGACTTAGTAGTCTAATGCATATTTTATGCCTCAGTTTCTTTATGTCACCACAGTTTATACTACTGCAGTGACCACAACAGAATGATCTTTACCATTGTTGAATGTCTGCCTGTGCTGTTATCTGCTCATAAAAGATTTGAACTTTCTTTTTTTTTTTTTCTCACTAAAAGCAGTGTCCTTTAGCAAAGTAGCATTCCTTGCACTTAATTTGTTGCCATCTGAACATACTCTGTCCTTCGAATGTCATCTCTGTTTATCTGCAATAGAAAATCAGAACTTCTCTAGAAGCAAGAAAATATTGGAATTTAGCATTAGTTTGAGACTTTTGATACTTCTATCTTAAACAAAAGAAGTGAAGGATATTGCTGGGCATGTTATAGCATTTTTTAATGACCGTACTTAATGAAATATCTTACATTAACATATGCATATTAGTTCCTAATTGACCTGTAATAGAATTTATTCTTTACAATATGATAGTTATTGTTAAATTAGATAATGCAGGTGCTTGGTTTTTTTTATAAGAACTTTTTTCCTTGATTTGTATAGTGATAATATCTAAATGTGGCATTTGGACATAGAAAGTCCAGATGACCTAATGATGCCTTATACCAATATTACAGCGCACACTCATTATGTTACAGAAAGTTCCTATAGGGTATGACAAGACAAACTTATCAGCAATTTATCGTGTTATGTTTTCATCAGGCCAGTAGCAATTTGACCTGACTATACTTGAAAGCTAGCCTGACTTAAATATTTAGCTTAGTAGAAGTGAACTCTTTTCTGTTGAATATACACTTAGGATGGTTAGTTAAATATACGGCTATAAGCAACAGAGAGTGATACTTTAAAACGTAGTCTCTAGTATTCATAAAATTTCACTTGTACCTTTCACAGCCAGAACCTATCATTATTACATTTGCTATTAACAGTCTATTTCAGCTTGTTTGTTTTGAGGGATAATGACTTTTAAGGTTATGCATTCAGCCTGTTGCCTGCAAATCATTCCTGTAATTCCTAATAACATTCCTGGGAGATACTCATACAAAGCCTTATTGAATTAAGAATAAAGAAAATTTCACTTGTACCTTTCACAGCCAGAACCTATCATTATTACATTTGCTATTAACAGTCTATTTCAGCTTGTTTGTTTTGAGGGATAATGACTTTTAAGGTTATGCATTCAGCCTGTTGCCTGCAAATCATTCCTGTAATTCCTAATAACATTCCTGGGAGATACTCATACAAAGCCTTATTGAATTAAGAATAAAGAAAGGGCAGCATAAATGGAAAGAACAGAAGGCATTGAAAACAATGAAAACTTTTGGTATAAAAAAGTAAAAGTCAGATTTTGGTGCCCAGTGGCCAATTAGTTAGTTTAATAGCAACTCAGTTTATGCACACATAAAATAGTCATGATTTTCACCAGTATTTCACTTTGGATCCAAGACTACAGGACTGTTAAAAACATAATTAAAAACATTTTAGAATAATGTATGGAAGATATCACCAAAAGTTCACTGGCAGAGTTTATTTGTTATTTATACTCTAGACAGTTCTTACTTTCTCATCTCTGGAAATACGTTCCCTAATAATTCTACCTTTTTCTCTCCAAAGCATAAAGTGAAATCAAGTGACCTTTTAGATACTGTAAATGTCATTACGAGCTGTGATGTGAACAAGAAGGAAGTGAAAGTTTATCGATTCAATCCTATAAATGTCTAGCAGACATCCAATGCAAATAAAAGAGGTGTGGAATTTCAAGAGCTCTTCACAGTGACCTGGCTTTTACTCCTGTCAAACAGACACATACATGACCTCCCAGAGTAATTAGCAGACACAGCATCTCACTTGTCTTACAGCTGACCTTCATTTTTATTAAACATTTCTATTTTACATGTATATTAACAAGAAAAAAAAATTCTGTATATAATAGCTATAATAACGTCACACCAGAACTGTTCCAGTTTTAGGTGTTTTTTGTAGTTGTGTTTCGGCATCACTAAATGGGGTACAGGTGATAAGCAGAAATATTACATGATTCATTATCTCAGGAGAAAAAAAAAGAACAGAATGGGATTTCTTACCCTGCCTAATAATCTGCCTATTCTGTGGAAAACAGCTGGACTTTGACAAAAAATGAGTGCCCCTCTGCTGTGTCTGCAATCTTTGTGGATGATATGGAATTTGTGAAATTATGCCAATCACTAACAAAATAAGCATTTGGCTGACATTCAAATATGTTTGGGTGAGAGACAGAGGAGCTGGGAATTTTCCTCAACATGTTTAGACTGGCATATATAATTTCCTCCCATGAATTGCCTGTGACAAATATTTTCACCCCATCAGGATCGTTACATACCTTTTTCATTTAATTGTTGTTAAATACTAATTGGTTTACGAGAAAATCCATTATAATATTTCATTTGTCAAGGAGAGCAATGAAATTTATGTATTAACACTATCAAATCCAAGAAAAGGAAGTTATTAATGTTTTATCTTAATTAAAACATGATTTCAGTGCTTTAGAATTCAGTATGCTACTCTTATATCAGTGGTATTACAGACTGTGTAGTGTCTTCTTGTTTCCCATTTGCTATGCAATCTAAGACGAAGATTGACTATGAAAGGTACAGGATGCCACAGGCTTTATGTGGTTATAAATCTAATTGATGTCAAGATGGTTAAAGTGTTGGATAATGACTTTGGAATATTAATGAATGTCTTATTAGAAAGATTAATAGTATGTGAACTAGATTTTCATTTTGGTTCTAACTTTGATACAGAGAACTATAGTGAAAGCACACAGAGACATGCTCAATTATTGTACTTCTCTTAATTATAAAATCAATTTCAGGAGAAAAAAAAAAGAAAGTGCTGTTTGTGTGCAGTAGATAACTCATCTGGGTTAAACATCATCCCAAATACAAAAGGAAAGGGACTGAAGTTAGTAAAATTGCTACTGAGGAATTTTTTGGTAAGGAGAAGAAGGAAAAATGTCACCTGTTAGAAAATGGGTAAAAAGAGAAGGCAAAGGATACTCAGAGAAACATGTAGAAATGCAACATAAAAAGCATGACATGATTTCAGAATAATAAGAGAGAGTATGAGAAAACATTAAGGTGTTTGAATGTGAGGATATTAATTTTGGTATGGTAATGACAGGATTACGTAAAATGATGGTTTCATTGGAATTGGTGGGAGAAAGCTGGTTTAGCAAAGGCAACTTAGATACCTGGGAAGTAAATGATTGAAAAGTTCAAAGGTATCAAATCAAGAAGGAACCAAAGTTGTGAATCTGAACCCAACTTGCACCAACTCAGCACCGGTGGCAGAACTGAACCCCTGCTGCTACCCTCCCTGGGCAGCTCAGGTAACAGACTGGGCAGGTCCCCTGCCTCAGGCGGAGGTCATAAGCCAGCTTCAGCCTGAGAAACAGAGAGGAAATTCAGGTAATACATCATTCCAACAACAAAGTGGGTGATGGAAGTCAGCTATACTCTCCCTTCATTCTCCCAGACCAGAAAAATATATTGTCTTGTCAAGCCCACAGGTCATGTACTTAGGACTGGCAAAAGGACACAGGTAGGTATGTGATGGTGCTGAGATACAGCAGTGGTGTTCAGGCCACTTGTTACTCAGCTTGGGGAATTTTGTTAACCCTGATTATCTTTATTTCTTAAGGGAGGTGTTTTGCTCAATGAAAGTCTTCATTTTGCTACTTCAAGGCAAACTTGTTATATCCCTACCATTAAATTTTGCTTTCCTTGCTAAATCTTGAGGGAGCCTTGAAAATAAAACAAACATTAAAAAAAAAACACAAACCAGGTATTCTAGAGACAATGCAAGACTGAATGTGAGTGAATAGCAAATGGTATAGAGAAATTAAGTAAGAAACTAATGATGTAAATCTTATATAGGAAAGCAAATGAATTTGTTAATTAATTGGAAAGTATTGAAAGGGAGCAAGAGAAAAAAGAAAAGTGTTTTAGAGACTGGTTTGAGGCTTCTGACAGAGGCTGGAGATGTAAGAATGTGGGAGACATCATGGCTGGAAAGTAGGTCTAAGAATAAGCTACATATACATCTTAGAAGAAACCTTCATATTAGATAAAAGAAAGAACAATAAGGAACATGCTAGAGACAGGAGAAAAAGACAGAAGATGCTAATAAAATATGTATCCAATTATCACGATATAAATTAATAGAAGAGAAAAAAAGTCAGGATTTCAGAAAAAAGGCACAGAAAAAATATTTGGTTTTGTTGGGGTTTTTTAGCTTGTGCCTGCTATTTCAGTTCAACAGAAAGGCTCAGAGATAGAGAAGAAATCATTAGAAGATGATTTAGTCAAAAGCATACTGTGATTTGAAGACCAAAGAAGTGAAACTAAAGGTGTAAGTGTACAAAGTTGGAAATAAAGCAAGGATAAAGGAATATTCCTGGAAGATGCACTAGACACTTGGAAAAAAGTGTAGCTGTCCATGCAGTTATGATAGGAAAGGGAAAAGAAATCACTTATAAGAGATGTTGCATAGATTAGAGAAGAAGATTATATAGATCTTTTTAAAATTAAAATGTCCTCCCTTTCAAATCTATATTACCGAAGAGAGAGTGTTAGCTTTAGGAAAGAACCTAAATCCAGTAATCCCACCCAGACTACAAGAAGACAAGTGGATCCAGTTTAAAAGCAGACGCTTCACAAAACAGCATTTTCACAGACTGAGAATACCTCACTCATGATGTCAAATTATGTCTTAACTCTCTTGAAAGGAAGGGATATGAATAAATGTTGTTAACAAATTACATTCACATTCAATTGCTGTTGCATCTAATTCACCTTATAGTAAATGAGGTAATTAATGAGGTTGGGAAAACATCAAAAATCGAACATGCCATCAATGCAAGTAAATCAATGATTTGTGCATATAAAGAAGATAAATCCTTGGGATGCACAATAATTAAAAGTATAATGCTTTTGGAAACTCTTTCTGCATAGATATTATCCATGTCATTCTGTTCCTTTTTGTTGGCTCCTGAGCTTTTAGTCCTAAAAGTACTCAGCATGTCTGTATATCTCCAATTACTTCCTGCTCCCAAGAGGCTGTTTTATCACTTTAATGCCAGCTCTGAGCAGAGAAGTACTTTCTGAACTCAGTACTAACACCACCTCTTTATAGGTGTATAAGCAGCATGACATGCGTGGTTAGGGAGCAATGGAAGTGGCATCCATCACTTTGGAGTCTGAGGTTACGATTTGGAACCCCCAATGTGCAATAACAGTATCAGCAAGATTGGAGCATTTTCTTCACTGCAAATACTGCAGTCCATTATCTGACCACGTGAAGTTACTCAGCAGATCAAATTGCTTATTTTCAAGGTTTAATTCTAAGCTAACTCCTTTCTATGGCAATTATTTTCCTTATCACAATGCACAATTACTGTGAAAACATTCTCCTAAAATTGGTTTCTGTGCTGCAAAATAAGTGAAATAGTAAACTGCTCAATTATTTTGAATTATGATGAACCTCTTTTGAGGAAAACTTGCCACCATTTGTGCAAATATTAAAATCTGTAAGTTTTCCAAATTAACTGAATGAATTTGAAATGGGGCTATTCTACATGTAGTCTGAAGATACAATCTGGTTGCTTTTCCTTGCTAAGGAGCAAGTTATACATTTCAATGTCATTTATGTTACCCATTGCCATGAAAGTCAACTGAAGTATAGTTAGAAAAGTCTGTCATGCATTTTCAAAATGGCCAGTCTTCCATGAAGAATTAGATTTTCTTCTGAGAAATAAAAGTTATTAATATACAACTGGAGGTGCTTATTAGTCAAGGAGTCATGAAAGTTTTAGATTCTCATTAGAAAGAGAGCCCAGTCCAGAAATATCTGTACCTTGCCTGCCCTTTCACTAACAGAATTGAGACCTTTTCATAGCTAAAACAGCAGCTAGAACCCACAGCAGGTTATACGTTCATCCTGCCTACTGAACATTTATTTCTGAGGTCTTATGTAGTGTTATCTATTGCTCTGAAAATACCCATTCCTCAAGCCTGATTTCTAAAACTTTATTTCTCTAACAGTTTGCATCATCACTCCAGTTATAGAAACACACACATATGTATACTAAAAAAAAAATCTTGAGCTGTTTCCTTAGAAAATCTGTATCTGCAAAAGTTATCAACATTAAATATTTGCAATGAAGCTCCAAGTCATGCATGTCTATCAACTGTTTCTTTGTAAAGAATGAAGAAAGATGCTGGAAAAAAATGTTTGAAATATGAGCCACTTACTCCTTTTCTAAGGTAATTACCCACGCTGTTTGAAGCAAGATGCCTGGAGACTTTTCAACCATGAATTTTCACTCTCTGCTTAACTTACATAAATAATGAAGCCTTGCAGGTTCCTTGGATCATGTCTCTCTATGATGGCATAAAGAGATGGAAAAGTTTAGAGTGTTTCTCTCATAGTTTTTCCTTTGCCTGGAAAAAACTATGGCTGGTAGTGTTCACACCAGTCCCTCCTGTGGATTCCAGGGTTGGCCTAACTGCTCGTCTTTCAACACCAGTATTAGGTAGACATGAAGCTCTCCTAAAGCTTCTAACTTCTTTTTCTTATCTTGGTCTCAGAGCAGTATTAGATGCTCAAAAATCACAAGATTAATACATTTCAAGAAGATCTGTCCTTTCTTGTATCAATTTACAGTCAATATAAAAAGTAATTGAAATAATTGTTAGTGTTTTATACACAATCTCTTAGTAGTTAGCATAGCAGAACTTCACACTAGGGAACGTGAACTCTGTATTATGAGATGTTATGAAATTTAAATTTTCAAATAGTTTTCTATCCATGTACAGAGTAGGCTATTTTATGTGTTTCTTCAAAATATTAACTACTGCAATCTGTGTATCAGCTTCCAAGATCCTAACTGGTTGTTGCATGTTTTGTTACAAAAAGCTTGTTGTTCTTCTGTTTTTTGTACAAATATGTCCTGATATCCAGGAGCCAATGTTTAAGTCTGTGTGTCATCTACTGCCTAATTAATCAGGTCGTAGATCTTCAATATGCTGGTCTTGGACCACTACCCAACCCTGGTAGTTCTTAAAGTTGAAAGGAAAAGGTTTTTCCAAGACCAGTTGAAATCTCATGATATTACAGTCTCCTGTTGTTTAACACTTTTCATTACTCATACATATAGTTTAATTGGACATAAATTTCTGAACAGTCATTGCACGTTTTAGTGTCCAGCATACTTCTTCAGATGTGGTGAATATATTCATCACATCCTAAGTTTTTGAAATTATTAAACAGAATCTTGAGTTTTACTTGCAGTTCATGTAATTTCTTGTAAAAGAGTATAATTTCCAATGACATTTGTCCTTGTTATTTCAAGGAAAAGTTATTCAAAATATGACTACTGTAGTTTATTCTTTATGGTTCTTCACTTGTGATGAAATACTGTAACTCCTTTTCCATAAAGAAGTCTTTCTCCTATGTAGAGATGTTTGACTGAAAGCTACCTACCTGATGGACCTGCAAGCATTCATGGCTTTCCTCATCTGTATCTAACATCACAGCTCTGTTGGACTCTTGGAATCAAGTGTTGCAGTCACTTGGATGCACTTGGCAGCTCCCTCTTCCTTCCAATGGCTTATATCTGCATGTCTGAATGCATGTGCCTTGTGATCCTAATGGTGATTAGGTGATTAGGCATTCCAGAGAGTGCAGAAATTAATTCCTTTTTCACTGTAAGCATGGTCTCTAATAAAAGCTGCTGGCATTGTGTCATTCACACCTGAATTGTCTTCCAAGGCACCACATTACAAACCTGGATTATTGTTGTTTTTCTATTTTCCTCACACTGAGAATATTCTGGCCTTGTATGGCAATTAAATATTGTCTTACTACTCAGCAGTGGGTGGTACTGCTGTGTGTTAATTGCTACACAAAGTAAGTGATAACATCTCTTGTTTCATGTCTTTCTTACTGACAGCCTGCATGCACCCAGTGGTAATTATGACAATTGAATGAATGGCAGTTTACTTTTCTAGGACATGTACCTTAAGAGTCATGAGAGATATTACAAACATGCTACAATATCTTCCTTTTCACTGGAAATTTCTGCATCCTCCAGCTCTGCATGTACTGAATCTCTTTTTAGGTCTTGCTGTATTTTCAGCATAGGGAAATAAGTACTCCAATTTCTTACACTTTTTCCTCTGCATTATCATTTGGTCTGTCTTTGTTCTGTGGTCTGAATTCCTTCAATTTCATTCTGATTATTTGTGCTGAATTATTGATCCTCAATTTTCATTCCCTTTAATGGATAAACCAGCTGCCCTCTTTAACTTGGAGGCATGATATATGGGTTAAGTCTCTGTCTTTCAATTAAAAATTTAATTTAAAATTTATCTTTAATTACAGAATTTTTTTTTTACTGTCCACAAAGTTACAGAGTTCCCATCTCTGTAGCAAAAATATTTTTCTTCTTCGCAGTATCAGACAAAAATATCTTCCTATTGTTTCATTTATTAAGGGTAAAGTATTTATCTTATAATATTTTTGGCTGTGACCATATTTCAGACATAATTGCTGACAGTATTTTCACAGACATGTCAATTCTTATGTGTCAAACATGGTACTGATTCATATGACTCCATTCTGAGTTACTCACAGCCCCTATCTTATGCCTTTTGTAACACGCACATGCCTGACCCTGTTCTACGTCCATGCAACAGATGACCTACAGCCACTTCTCAGCTTTTATAAGAAAAAAAAAGAAAAAGAAAAAGAAAAAAGAAGAAATTACCTTCTTCTATGCTACACGAGCTCAATAAGCACTAATACATACCTAATTTTCACTTCTTATTTTTGTCTGGAAGTCCAGCATTCTGTTATGTCTAAATCCTTCTCTGCTACCCTTTACCCAGTGCTTTTAATTGCTGCATTGTTTGCTTATTAATCAAGTTCCCTTGCTCTGAGTGTCCCTAGACTGGTCACTTCCATTGCATTTCATGCATTTGTTGCTGGAAAATAAAAAAAAAGTGAGATGTTAATGAAAACCTGTGAACTTTGTTAAGAAAGCCATTTATCCAAATGCTAAAAGTAGCTCTAACACTGCATTCCCAACAGTTTCATTTTCTGGAGCGTTACCCAGATACCTCCTTCTGTAATTTATATTCCTTTATCCAGTTCTTTCCATGTTATTAAAATTAATAGTAAAGTAGGCTGCATTTGCCAGCAATGGAGAGGTCAGAGGGATGGGCATAAGAGAACAGGAGCATCTGAGGTATGTCTGAGGAGTCTAGGGTACCTCACTGAGCATTTAGAGTTTCAGGAAGAAGTAAGCAGGATTCAGAAACTGTGGGATGATATGTATGTTTGAAGGGAGAGTCTTTCCCTCCCTTAATAAATATTCCTCCCTCCAGCTGCTCTGATCTCTGAGGAAAGCTCTCACAGCCCTCTCCTCGGCCTTTCCCTTCCTTCACATGGGCCCCTGTGTTCACCCATCCTCTCCTCCCCATGGCATTTGTCCTCCTTTCTGCATGTGTGGTTGTTCTTTCTCACTAAGGCTGGCTTTTTCACTTATTCTTTACTGTTGCATTTGCAAATGCTAGGCTTTAAGACACAGTAAAGTATTGTGTAGAAGAATATTGATATCTGTATAAATATATTTTGAAAATGGTGTAACAGAATTTTGCGAGAAGCAAGTGATAACCAAAACACACACAATAAAATGTCAGATTTCTAGTTTCTCCTCACTTCTCAGTTGACAATAACCTTTTTTCCCCTTGGAGGTTGTAATGTGAAGTCTGAATGGAAACCTAACCGTAATTACCTTTGCTGTATACTAAAT
Organism: Aptenodytes forsteri; assembly: GCF_000699145.1. Taxonomy (NCBI): domain Eukaryota; kingdom Metazoa; phylum Chordata; class Aves; order Sphenisciformes; family Spheniscidae; genus Aptenodytes; species Aptenodytes forsteri. Next base: position 2,379,267 of record NW_008794458.1, on the reverse strand, counting down.
CACATGAAATGTGAAAGATATAATATATAGTACAAGTAGGAATATCATCTGTTGGGCAGATTATGTTAGTGGTAATTCAATTCTAACTGTATTTTCTATTATTGCAACTAGTGTATGAATAGAGCTGTGTGACCTAACAGTGTACATCTGATTTCATTTGCTCAGAATAACGGTACAGACAGAATCTCTGTAAGAGAATGAAATCTATATCTCAGTGGGAAAAGGCAGAAAGTAGTTCCCATCTTGTTGCCCTTGCTACTGCTAATGCAATGCAAAAAGACCTGCTCTCTCCTCAACCAGGAAGCATGTTGCTTCATCAAATTTGCTTGAAGAATTATTCCTAGAGCCTGCATATGAGAATGTTGAGAAGCACTACCAGAAGCACTGGTGAGAATGGGAGCTATGTTGCAATAGCAATCATTGTTAGTTGGAAAAACACTTCTGAAAACTAAAAAGAAAACAACACACACACAAAAAAAATCCACCCCCCCCAAAACAAACAAAAAACCACCAAAACCAAAACCAAACCAAACCAAACCAAACCCCAAACACACCCAACCAACCAAATCAGCACATCCAGATTCCTAGAACATATGAATTTTCCTGGGGGGGGGTGAAATTAAATGCTTTAAAAGTATACAGAAGCTGGCAAGATGAAAACTAACAATGACACAGATAGATAACAAACTATGACTAGATTTTGCCTAGTCCTTACCTTGGTGCAGTATTTGGAAAGGGAGAGGACAGTGTCCTAAAGGATGTGGAGAAATGCAAAGAGGCTGACACAAATAGCACACTTTTTAGGTCTCGACACCAGTACATGGAATTCCACCCCCTCCAGGCCAAAGGCAGCCAGCCTAGCTCTCAAACTGCAGATACATAGTGAAACTGTGGGGAAGCCTGACCTCCATCTCGTTCTTGCCCGTTCCAAAAGCTATGTTATGCTGTGCCAAGTTTGGTTTCTAACTGTAGCTTGAAATTCTTGTAGTCATATGTGACATTCTTCTGCACCAAGACATCTGGCATGCTCCACCTGACCCTTTCATCATTCATTCACAACTATGTGCCATTCTCTGTCTGTTTAAAGGCATTGAAGAGTATGAAGAAAGCAAAATTAATCGCTGACAACCAATACAAGAATGGGCACAGTCTGCAGGCTCTCAACTGGGAGGAGTGCAGAGACTCAAACCTTTTGTTCCAAAAGCTGGTGAAGGGTCTGGAGAACAAGTCTTCTGAGGAGTGGCTGAAGGAACTGGGGTTGTTTAGCCTGGAGAAAAGGAGGCTGAGGGGAGACCTCATCGCTCTCTACAACTACCTGAAAGGAGGTTGTAGCGAGGTGGGGGTCGGTCTCTTCTCCCAAGTAACAAGCAATAGAACAAGAGGAAATGGCCTCAAGTTGCACCAGGGGAGGTTTAGATTGGACATGAGGAAAAATTTCTTTACTGAAAGAGTGGTTAAACATTGGAAGAGGCTGCCCAGGGAAGTGGTTGAGTCCCCATCCCTGGAAGTACTTAAAAGACACATAGATGAGGCACTTAGGGACATGGTTTAGTGGGCATGGTGGTGTTGGGTTGATGGTTGGACTTGGTGATCTTAGAGGTCTTTTCCAACCTTAATGATTCTATGATTCTATTCTATGATTCTAAAGGTAGCCAGTACTTCTCTGCATACTTTCTGTATGCGGTTTTTGCCAAATGGCTATCAGAAACACTGTGGTTGGTTGTAAAATAAAGGCAACACCATTTATCATTCTGGTTTGCCATGCCTGACTTAGAATTCCGATACACGTGAAGAAAGGAGAGCCTTCCCCGTAATGTCTCCTTCTCTTTTACATGTGCTCAGCTTATTGGATCGTCTGTAGGAAGGATGGACACTGACGATTCCCTTGGTATCCCCTTGATGTCTGTTACAGTTGTGGTTTTTGGTCTTTTACTACAAATCTTACATGTGTTTGAAGACATTAGGGAGGGCTTTGGTTCAAGAAATGTGGAAGAAGGTTTTGTGAGGTCCAAGAGCACTCTCCTATATGTTTACCTACCAATGCAGAGAGTTTGATTTGCTAAGCCATGCATGCATTTCTGTATTTATTACTGTTGTAATAGGAAGTATCATCTTTTATAGCATTTACCTTCTTCAGACAGATAAGGAATTATGTTTCTAAAATTCTTTTTCCAAAACTGTTGCTAGGACAATGGCTTCACCTAGGAGTATTAATTGAAGTACTTCTGAGTTTGCAAAATGATCTAGATTCTTTCTTTTTCATCAAATAAATATCTACTTGCCAATTCATTAGGTAGAAATCCAAAAAATACATGCTCAAAGCACAACCCATTTTGAATTAAAGGCACATTATTTCCATTGACATAAACAAAAACTAGGTCAGATCGTAGCTAAAATTAAGAATAAAAATACCAGAGAACTCTACTTGCTGTAAAGAATGTAACTAAAATTTCCCTTCCTGACATATTTTGCTATTTGGTATTTGACTCTGGTTTATTAGATTGCTGACTTTAATAGAAAAAGGAGTTTTCAACCAGAAAGAAATTTTATGGATAAATCCTTTTGGATTAAAAGCATTTTTAAGTATAAAATATTCACAAACAGTTGAACATTTAGGCCATTTTTCCAGTTCTGGAACTTTTACATCAGGGTCAAAGCTTCCAACAGTGAATGGAAATGTTGGTCACTCAACCAGAAAGAAATTTTATGGATAAATCCTTTGGGATTAAAAGCATTTTTAAGTATAAAATATTCACAAACAGTTGAACATTTAGGCCATTTTTCCAGTTCTGGAACTTTTACATCAGGGTCAAAGCTTCCAACAGTGAATGGAAATGTTGGTCACCTCAGTAGAGTTCCCAGTTTAAGACAGTGTACTAGCTTGTTCATTAAAGATCAGCTACATAACTTCTGATAATTCAAATCCAGTAAGGTGTTTCAAATCAGTCATGAAGTAACTGAGGTAATAAAAATTGCTAGACATTTTTAACAATTGTGATACAGACTTGTGAATTTAAAATCAAGTTTCAGTTTTCCAGCAGTTAAGCCTTTTTATTACATTCTCTGTCCCTCTGTCTACTGACATATTTATCAAAGAGGATATTTATAGAAACACTGGCAAAAGTTAAGGATAACTTTCTCTGTGTCCCAACTGTAATCATATTAAATTTTAGAGTGTTTAATAGTGATAGTGCTTCAAAACATAAATACCAAATTATATGCCACTACTAAATGGGCAGAGATTTCTGATGGAAAATGAAGCAGTGCTTCCTGAGTTAGATTAGCTTTGATCTATATGAAGTATAAGATGAATAAAATATTTTAAAATTAATATCCTTTAAAGC
>NW_008794458.1:2369701-2375635 GCF_000699145.1 Aptenodytes forsteri | reverse complement strand
TCTTTACTGAAAGAGTGGTTAAACATTGGAAGAGGCTGCCCAGGGAAGTGGTTGAGTCCCCATCCCTGGAAGTACTTAAAAGACACATAGATGAGGCACTTAGGGACATGGTTTAGTGGGCATGGTGGTGTTGGGTTGATGGTTGGACTTGGTGATCTTAGAGGTCTTTTCCAACCTTAATGATTCTATGATTCTATTCTATGATTCTAAAGGTAGCCAGTACTTCTCTGCATACTTTCTGTATGCGGTTTTTGCCAAATGGCTATCAGAAACACTGTGGTTGGTTGTAAAATAAAGGCAACACCATTTATCATTCTGGTTTGCCATGCCTGACTTAGAATTCCGATACACGTGAAGAAAGGAGAGCCTTCCCCGTAATGTCTCCTTCTCTTTTACATGTGCTCAGCTTATTGGATCGTCTGTAGGAAGGATGGACACTGACGATTCCCTTGGTATCCCCTTGATGTCTGTTACAGTTGTGGTTTTTGGTCTTTTACTACAAATCTTACATGTGTTTGAAGACATTAGGGAGGGCTTTGGTTCAAGAAATGTGGAAGAAGGTTTTGTGAGGTCCAAGAGCACTCTCCTATATGTTTACCTACCAATGCAGAGAGTTTGATTTGCTAAGCCATGCATGCATTTCTGTATTTATTACTGTTGTAATAGGAAGTATCATCTTTTATAGCATTTACCTTCTTCAGACAGATAAGGAATTATGTTTCTAAAATTCTTTTTCCAAAACTGTTGCTAGGACAATGGCTTCACCTAGGAGTATTAATTGAAGTACTTCTGAGTTTGCAAAATGATCTAGATTCTTTCTTTTTCATCAAATAAATATCTACTTGCCAATTCATTAGGTAGAAATCCAAAAAATACATGCTCAAAGCACAACCCATTTTGAATTAAAGGCACATTATTTCCATTGACATAAACAAAAACTAGGTCAGATCGTAGCTAAAATTAAGAATAAAAATACCAGAGAACTCTACTTGCTGTAAAGAATGTAACTAAAATTTCCCTTCCTGACATATTTTGCTATTTGGTATTTGACTCTGGTTTATTAGATTGCTGACTTTAATAGAAAATGGTGTTTTCAACCAGAAAGAAATTTTATGGATAAATCCTTTGGGATTAAAAGCATTTTTAAGTATAAAATATTCACAAACAGTTGAACATTTAGGCCATTTTTCCAGTTCTGGAACTTTTACATCAGGGTCAAAGCTTCCAACAGTGAATGGAAATGTTGGTCACCTCAGTAGAGTTCCCAGTTTAAGACAGTGTACTAGCTTGTTCATTAAAGATCAGCTACATAACTTCTGATAATTCAAATCCAGTAAGGTGTTTCAAATCAGTCATGAAGTAACTGAGGTAATAAAAATTGCTAGACATTTTTAACAATTGTGATACAGACTTGTGAATTTAAAATCAAGTTTCAGTTTTCCAGCAGTTAAGCCTTTTTATTACATTCTCTGTCCCTCTGTCTACTGACATATTTATCAAAGAGGATATTTATAGAAACACTGGCAAAAGTTAAGGATAACTTTCTCTGTGTCCCAACTGTAATCATATTAAATTTTAGAGTGTTTAATAGTGATAGTGCTTCAAAACATAAATACCAAATTATATGCCACTTCTAAATGGGCAGAGATTTCTGATGGAAAATGAAGCAGTGCTTCCTGAGTTAGATTAGCTTTGATCTATATGAAGTATAAGATGAATAAAATATTTTAAAATTAATATCCTTTAAAGCGCTGGCTTGTTTATCTGGTTGTTTTTTTCTTTCTAATATATACATGCAAGCTGAGGTAAGTAATTTTTTTATGTACCCATCTGGAACCAAAACCCTTAGTGATTCAAGAACAAAGCAGATTTGATGCACTATTGATTTTCTACCTTAGCAGTAGAAAAACAATGGCTTTACGCAAAGATCTGTTTTTCTGGATCTCTGCCATCCATCTTTTTAACATTTATGTAACGTAGCATTTGCATAGAAAAAGAAACTCACACAAGGTTAAAAAGGAAAAAAAAATACTCTTTCATAACAATTTTAGGCAAGTATTCATATTGCAGAATAACTTTTGAAAGGTATTTAATACACTTTCCACTATTAAATATCTGGACTCCTTTGTAGTATATAAATGCATTCTGAATTGCATCTGCTCTTACTTCCCTGCTTTTAGACCGCATGATGGTCAGTCTACCTGCAGCAGCGCAGGGACAGGGTTAGTCACTATGTGATGAATTTTCTTTCCTAGACAACCCTGAATACAGAGTTTTGGCCTTAAACTTTCCTGAATCGAACCATGGTTTATGTAAGAGGCATCAGGCAGCCACCGGTTTGGAAAATCAGTCCCGATGTCTCTATGGAAACGTAACAGGAACTGTGTGCAGGAAGGCCCTGCTCGGGATCTGGTTGCCATGCATCTGAGCCCAAAATGAGTTTCTTTCTGTTGTAAGATTTCTTTGCCTGTGACCTGCAGACAGTTTGGAGCTCTTCAGAAGTGGAGAGCAAATCACAGGAGCCTAGTTACAGTGTAACCTTCTTGTGATATATTGTGCTATAAGGGCTGTTTCACAGCAGCATTCACAAGTCACTAAAAAGTCCAAGACAAAGCAGTATTTTATGTGTTTGTAGGTGCAGACAACACAACATTTAAGGCAACAGTCCCACCAGTTCATAAATCATTAAAGGTGAGAGTGCCTTCAGTTCGTGACAAGTTCAAGATGAAGAATATTTTGTAGAAATAGTATGTGATATCTATACAGAAATAGGAAGCATTTATACATTCTGAAAAAAATAAGTACCTTCCTTTAAAAGGTCTGCCGTAAACCCCCTAGAAGATATGTAATTGCATTTTACCTGTCAGGTCTAATCCTGTATCATTTAGTATGAACAGTAAATAGGAATCTGTTCCTATACAAGGCTGATCAAAATTCAAATTGAACATTTTCCATGTCTAAAATGAGTGTTTTATGGAAATGTTTATAGCCATCAAGAGGAAAAAAAGAAAAAAAATGAACTGGAAGGATTGCACAGAAATCTAAGTGAAATATATTGCCTAAGGTTGCACCAAAACTAATGTTTGTGTTGTCTGATGCTCCATCCTGCTATTGTCATCAGGATCCGAGATCAGCATCTCTCATGCTGCAACATCATCCCCATATATTTCAGAATGAAAGCAAATATTAGAAAACTTCTGCTTTGCATGGAGGAACTGCTCTCTTCAAACTCCTTTTGTAGTCTGAACACTCCATCACAATTCTGATTCATTCCTTCAGTTGTGGCCTGATCTACCCAAAGACTGTTACCATCCTATAGTCTAAAATTATGATTTTCACATAGATAATGACTTTTCCTGCCACTTTTTCCTCTTTTTCTATTTTGTCACATTGTATCTCTGTTACTCATGACTGATATTTTTCTTCGCCCAGCCTCATCTCTTCCTCTGCTCTCTAATCTCATTTTAACTCTCGCTTCTCCATTCTTTCTGTCTGCCTAGACAGTGCAAGACCACTTTTTGTCAGGATTTCAACAATTTGGTCTAGAATGCTTCTTCAGAAGTACTTTATTAATACAGGACCAAGCAAAACCAAAACACACCAGTACATGTGTTCCTATGGAAAAGTATAATTATGAAATTTTTGTCTCCTTTAACCTTGGATTTATTTCAAAGCCTATAGATGTCATTGACAGTCTTTCTGTTTACTTCCATACACTTGGGTTCCAACATACATGACTCTTGTGAATAAAATTTATATCTTATACATGCAACGTGAAGAAACAAACAAAAAAATAAGGAAGGCTTTGGAGAGGCAAATGGTGGAAATCAGCATTATTCCATTGGTTTCAGTGGAGCTATGCTGATTTATACAATTTGAAAATGACCTGTCTTAGAAAGAAATGAAATTAACTTACATCAAAGATCAGTATCCCAAAGAAGAAATTTGCCACCTGTTGCTGCCACCTTACAGGACAGATGGCTTTGAGGAAGGGGTGGTAATCAGTGAAACAAGTGAATATAAGAGCCAATATTCAGAATTTTACTGATGAACCAAATAATTGCTTAATTCCAAGCCATTTTATGATTTCTTATTTACCATGCCACTTGGATAGTTGACAATAGATTCTGGACCACATGAATTAGATGATAGCAGCTGCTAAGTTTTTCCTCAGTTCCATTTTCACATATTTTTACATTTTCTATCCTTCTGGTTAATTAATTAACTGTGGATGGGTCCTACAAGTGCTCCATGATAAGATTCTACTAAAAGGACTAAGATAATAATAAATATAACCAAAAAAGGATTAAACTGATGTAATGAACTGAAAAGAATCTTAAATTTTCCTGTTTCTAATTGCACTCTGGTGCAAACGCCTAGTACCATTGTTTCTTTTAAGTGCCAGAGGAGTAAACCTTATCTGAAGACTGATTTTCATGTTTACTTTATTCAAAAAAATAAAGAATTTTCATATTCTGGCTGCTAAGGTAGGTTTTTATGATTCTGAGAGATTATTTTCACTGTCAAGAAAACACAGCTTTAGAAAGCCCAGAAACAACCAAATAATAAAAACGTATGAAGTATATTCATGCAGAGTGTGCCAGAGACAGACTGACTAATTGATTGAAAAGATAAAATGTTACTGTTAAGGTTTTTTTTTTCTAATTTGATAAAAAACTAAAGAACATTTTGCTATTTTTAAACTACTAAGTTTCAGTCAGATTTTAAGAGTAAATACTTCTCATTTCTCACCCAAAAGAAGTGAGTAAGATGATTATGTCAAGAAGAGCAAAAACTGTGAATGAACCATAAGAATTGTCTGTTAAAGTCAGTAATTTACAGTTTAGGTGTTATCAGAGGTTACTGACAGGTTTCTTAGTATGAAATGAGCTGACATCTTTTCTCTCTGTATTTTTGAGACATGTCAGTTTTGTAGAGTTCTCCAAGGTTTCAGCAATGTTTTGGCAAGACTGTGGTGGTTTATGTCTTTATAAGTAAGTGAGACTAAAGTAAGTGAAGCCACAGTGAACTGCAAGAATCAGCTGAGATGCCCTTGAGCTATGTGCAAACAGAAAGTTATCTACAGAGAAAACTATAATTAATCTGTATTTGATGCATAGTAATTCATCGGATCAAATGATGATATTTACTAGTGTAAAGAAGGCAAGGTATGAACCCATTAGACATAAGGTAATCAGGAATCACTCTCAGCTGAGTGTGAACAATAAAGAACTATGAATCCATGCATGCGGTATAAACCAACATAAACCTTCAAATTCCTGCATGCACACCCTCCCCTTTCCCCTCCCCTGTCCTCTTCTGCTTTTCTTTCTTTTCAGGAGTAGAAGCAAGGAAGAAAGGGGGGTGAGAATTTGTTCCATGGATGCTCCCTTTCTCAGTAGGGAGCAACAACTATAAAGGAAATGCACAAAGGTTTTTTAAATTGTAATTATTTGATCATCTTTTGTGTTGAAGTTCAGAGTTTAAAAAAAATAAGTTAGTTTTGTAATTCAGTATCAAATCTGAAACAAATATGGCAAATACAGAAATCATTACAGAACACAGGTTTATATCTCTCTCAGGCCTAAACCTCAAGCATGAAAAGGATGTCTAATATATTTGTTCAATTCTAACACAAGTCTATACAAAGTGATTAGTCACCCACATATCTGATATCCTTTGTAACATCTTCTCAAAACCAACCTAACTTTGAAGTATTCCTGTTGCTGAGTTCTCCATGAGTCAGTCAGGCTTGTTTCATTGTGGCTATACATTGCCCTGAAATGTATATGGCAAATACATATTTGTCGCAGTACAAAAGCCATAAATCATAGAATCATAGAATCATAGAATCATTAAGGTTGGAAAAGACCTCTAAGATCATCGAGTCCAACTGTTGACCCAACACCACCATGCCCACTAAACCATGTCCCT
>NW_008794458.1:2345250-2369402 GCF_000699145.1 Aptenodytes forsteri | reverse complement strand
TCGTTGCCCTTCTCTGGACATGCTCCAGCACCTCAACGTCCTTCTTGTAGTGAGGGGCCCAAAACTGAACACAGTATTTGAGGTGCGGCCTCACCAGTGCCGAGTAGAGGGGCACCATCACTTCCCTACTCCTGCTGGCCACACTAGTTCTGATACAGGCCAGGATGCCATTGGCCTTCTTGGCCGCCAGGGCACACTGCCGGCTCATGTTCAGCCGGCTGTCAACCAGCACCCCCAGGTCCTTTTCCAACAAATGGATCTCTGGTCAAAATCTGCCTTGAAACTTTTAATGCAAATTTGTGCAATCTGAACAGCTTTGTTCATTTGGTGTTATGGAGTCAAACCTGCATGTCTGAATTTTTTAGTAGCTGTTAATTGTTCTCTTGCACTGTTCTCTGGGCCTTCCACTTCATTAATCACAGGACAGTGGTAGGCCAGGGGGTGTGTGATGGGAGCACCTAAACTACATGGGGTAAATTTTCTGCTTCTGCTCAAAATTGTGCAGTAAGCTGCCCTTCCAAATTTATTTTTTATAAAAAATGCTATTTGAAAACCTCTTCTAAGTAAGAACTGGGCTATCTCAAAGTGATAGTGAAAGGCACAATATTATGGTACCTGCACCAGTTTCTTTATCTATTATCTAGTGATGGCACATTACGGTTACAATCCTTTGTCACATAATTTTAAAACTATGAAAACTTTAGACTACCCATGGGAAACAGAGAAATTAATGAGTTACATATTTGCAACTTGGTTTTGTTGTCTGTTCATTTTTTCTAAATGCTAGTAAAAGTAATCACAGCTGCATTGGGTGTACTGGGCACACCTGGCTACAGGATGCCCTGTGCAGGGTGAGGCCATGAGCTGCCCTGTGCTGGTCATGGAAGGCTCTGACACAGATGGGAACAGCACTGCAGTCTGTCAGGGATCCACGGTGCACTGACCTTGAAGTATTTAAGAAAAAGATGCAGCCACCGTGGAGAGGGGAACATGTGAGGACACAGGTTAGGAGAAATGGAGGGGACATGAAGAGGCCATTTCTGGGGACATGGCTAGAGATGCACTCTGTGAAGGATGTGCTCCATGCCAGAGCAGGGACTACTGAGGGACCATGGCTGTGGATGACCCACGCTGGGCAGAAACACCCCTGAGAGACTGAGGCCCTCACTGAAGGTCTTGGGAGGGATCAAGTATAAAACACAGCAAAAACAATGGGAGATGAACCTGGGGGAATGGGGATGAAAGGTGTTTCCTAAGTGTTTGTTTAACTGACTATGGTTTTTCTTAAAAACTGTATTGAGAAGTATACATATGATAATCTGTAATAAAAAGGTTGTGTTAATTGGCAGTAAATTAAATTAAGTAAATTTACCAAGGTTGAGACTATTTTACCCACAGCAATGGTTAAGATGATTTTTTTTCCCCAGTATTTTAAGATATATTGTGGTGACAGATGTTCTGATTTTAATTAACCTGACTTTGCTCCTCTCTCAATAATTTGACAGTTTATTTTGCTGACCATATGGCTATAACTAGAACCATAATCTATTGTATTTGAACTGAAGAACAAGGTGCTGAGGACAAATGATAAGAGAATAATTTGCTTTCCATCTCTGCTATTCCCTGCAGGGATGTTTTGCATAATGAAAACAACATTCTAAATTAAAATTGTTCCTTTTCTCATATCAAGGTTCTTGTTCTATTTAGGAGAATTTTTTAACATATTCAATGTTTTATTTAATGCTATAAATATCTTATTTCTAGTAGAAAATGAATTCCTACAGTCAGAAAAGGGGCAAAAGTGCTGAGTTCCTGATTTTGCTGGTCAAACTTTCGATTAAACATTCTGTGCAATGTGTGTAAAGAAGGATTGGATTTTCAGCACTTAATTACTTTAGCCAGTTGCCATCTGTTCTTTGAATTCTGACCTTTCTTTCCAAGTTGAGGCTACATGGAGTGTCTGCAGGCAAGCCAATTAGATCATGGATGTTTCATGCTGACATTACAACAGACTTAATGTCCACCTGCAGAACCCTGGTTGATAAATGTAATAGTGATGACACAGTGGCCTTCTGCAACCTTCATCCAGCAAGCAAATAATAGTTTATTACACTTGGCATTGTTCGTTTAAAATGTGGCACAACGAGCAGTGGCAAAATCACATTTTGATTTGTTTCTTCAGCCCATGACATTAATCATACATTGTGAAAGATTTTCATGCTACAGTTTCTCACAAAGATTATGCAGGTTAACTCTAAAAAACAACCCCATAAAACTACCCTTTCTGGGCTAAGAGGAGTCACAGACTGAAATAGCATGGAGCTTTAAGCCACCTATTCTCCCATAAAATTCTCAGACAGACAAGGTTGAACTTTGTAGTAAGTCTGTCACTCTACTCACATAATGCCTGTCCTCTGCTTATGAAGATGATTGACTGTCTACAGAGTTCTTACAGTGGCGATATGAATACATACAAAATGTTACTGTATTTCTAATAGTAATCATATTAACAGATGATTGTCCATCAACGTACAATAGTGATACAATACTATTTCAATCTTGTTTACTAGTAAGTGGTATCAAAGACATATTCAAGCCTATCTCACCCTCTAACGAGGACCCAATTACTTGTGTGAACCTCTGTGCTGGTTTTGTCTGGGATAGAGTTAATTTTCTTCATAGTAGCTACTATGGGGATATGTTTTGGATTTGTGCTGGAAACAGTGTTGATATGTTTTCATTATTGCTGAGCAGTGCTTACACAGAGTCAAGGCCTTTTCTGCTTCTCACACCACCCCACCAGCAAGTAGGCTGGGGGGGCACAAGAAGTTGGGAGGGGACACAGCTGGGACAGCTGACCCCAGCTGAGCAAAGGGATATTCCATACTATATGACGTCATGCTCAGTATATAAAGTAGGGGAAAAGCTGGCCAGGGCACCGCTCCTCGGGAACTGGCTGGGCATCTGTCAGTGGGTGGTGAGAAATTGCATTGTGCATCACTTGTTTTGTATATTCTTTTATCATTATTATTTTCTCTTCCTTTGCTGTCTTATTAAACTGTCTTTACCTCAACCCATGAATTTTACTTTTTTTTTCCAATTCTCTCCCTCAGCCCACCTGGGGGTGGGGGGAGAGTGAATGAGCGGCTGACTGGGGTTAAACCACGACAGACAAAATGTTATAATTTGTGAATGTAATATTATCATCAAAGAGTATACATCTATAGGACTTAATATCTAAAAGTTTCTTTGCAAAGAAGCTTCTGGAAAAATATATAGCTTCAGATTCATTAAGTGGCTGAAAAAAAATAAGAAGAAAGATATAATCTTCCTTGAGGAACATTTTGAAGCTGACTGTAAGTGCAAAGATGAGCTGGAGGGCATGATGTGAAGCCTATCAATGTCAATGAGAGTCAGCCCTTATACTGATTTTAATGGTCTTTGAATCAGGTCCTAAGTGTGAGATTTTGATAACCCATTAAAGCTTCCACATTTTAAAACTGAACTTCTTCTGTTGATCCACTAACCTAAAGACAGAAAATAAATGTTACATGAAGAAGCACAAATCCTTACCACTGTATGGGAACACACTACTTCAGTGTTTCCTGTGCTTACAGTACTGAGCCAGATGGCAGTATATGAAAAAGCACTATGTTGCAGAGTTCCAGAAGCAATTTTGCTGAGTTTCAAGGAGATTAGTCTCTTAATAGAACCTCAGGTTGTCTGTTTGCTCTTAATAGGAATCTTTTATTCCTCTCTCCACTTCTTCGAAGCTGCAAAGTGCAATAAAACCAGCTGCATTTGCACTGAATGAAATTCACTCTATTTCAGTGCTAGGTAGTGATGAAACTTCTAATGAGCCACTTTGCTCATTCTGTTTATTTGGCAGCATCAAACAGAAAAGTCACACATCAGGAAAAAAAAGTCTGGAGGTTATGTCATCTTGCTGAGTCTATCCCCCTAAACGGAACATTTTCAGGATTCTGGAGAGAGAACTAGATGTTATTTCAGCTTAACAAATGAGTCCAAATACTGAATTTCTTCTGTACAGGTACTGAGATACTGCAACCTTTCCACAGTAACATCTGAATAAAGGGAAAAATAAACTGTCTTAGATAAATATTTAACATAAAACATCATTCTTAAAGACAATAAAAGCATTACATTAAAAGTGTCACACAGAAATTAATTATACTTTTAAACTGATCTGTGATGCATGTATGTAAATGTTAAATTTTTCATTTGAAACAATTAGGCACAATAATGTACTTTTTTTCGCTGAAGACTACAAATCACATCAATAGCAAATGTGTCAGTTATTAATCTGCTAGACCACACCATTTACCTCTATGATCCCTTCTTTATTACCATTTAACCATGTCTGTGGCAAGACAATCTGAAGACCAGGAATGATATTCTTTTGATACTTTCCACCATCATTGCCTACACACTTTTTTTCCAATTAAATTTGGCCTAAGAAAGAGTAATATCAGTGGATACAAAAAAATCTTATCCTCCATGCCTTGTGACTCTTTTGGCCCCTTGTGATAATTAATATTTAAACATAGATTTATTTTTTTTTATTCTATCAACGTATTTATCACACCTGTGTGTGCATACACACACACACATACTTAGTACCAGTCTTGCTCAAACCTTCTACTGCCGAGAATACAACAGACAATGTTCAAGCAAACAGAAGTACTATTTTATTTTATTTTTTTGTGATCCATACATTTGCTTATTTTATGACCTGGCAATGTGCTTATTCTCACCTGGCTGGTGTTTTAAGACTTCTTCAAAGAGCAGACTTTCTAACAGCATGGTTGCTAAGGACTGCCCATGTAGTCTACTCAAGCTCTTTATCTGCTAATACCTGCTATTTTTGGGCTCAGTGGGCTGCTCCCTCCTGGAGGGAGGCTGAGACCAGCTCTAACCTTTTCTTACCTCTGAGTTTCCCTAGCAAGAGTATGTTTCCATCTACTACAAGATTATACCCACAGCTGCTGCAAAGCTGTACACTTTGGGAGAATTTTCTCCAACAAAACTATTCCCCCCCCCCCCATCCTTCCCCTTCCCCTCACTTCCTCCAGTGTTGTCTTTCCCTGCTTCCTCACCACAACAAACCCTATAACTAGTCTGGGATCCCTCTCTCACCTTTATCTAGCCACCCCAGTTGTCCTTCACCCTACCTGCACTCTTAACTGTTCACCTGTGCCCTCCTGGACCTACACCATTTAACTTCATGCCCACTTTAACTCATAATCCTTCTGCCCAAAGATATCACTTGCATTAATCTCTCCTACATTCGTTTCTGCTCGGTCTTGGTGAGGTTGAGCAGGAAGCTCATCTTGCCTTAGAAGGTGCTCACCAAGCCTTGTTCCCAATTCTGGAGCTTTATGTTCAAGCTGACTGGATGTTGGGCTGAATATTGCAATGGTAGTTGGATCCTCAGCAACTCTAGATGAGGTTTACTTGACCCTCAAAAACAAATAAAGTCTGCCTTACTCCTGAACTTAAGACCGCCTGTTCATTTGTTCACAAGCATTCAGACCCAGATGTTTTCCTTATTTCTTTTGTTTTGATGTTGTTGTTGTTACAAATGACTTACAAAAATGAGATTAAAAAAGAAAAGCATTTAGAAATTACTTCTTAAGAGCAAAAAATGAAAAGCACTAACCAAAGTAACATCTCTGTCAACTCAGTATGTCAGCCTACAACAGAGAAGAGAAAACGTGCTGCATGGAAACAGTTACCTCCCTGCTGCTTGGTCCATGTGCCATCATGTGTATTCTCCTCTCTTACTCATGCCTTCACTTGTAAGGTTGCTATGGGACTGGCATAAGTGCGATGCAATGATCAGGGACGGCCAGGTCCCTAGAGTTCAGAAGTCTGTTTTTCCAGACTGTGCCAGCTCGTTTTCATCTGTTCACTTGCCATTGTGGAAGGGATTATTTAAGTTTAATTAGAAGACTACAAAGAAGCATTTGGTCTCCATGGTTAGGGCCAAATTCATGCCACGTTTATAAATTTTTTATTACTGTCCTCTTGAATTCACGGTAACACTACAAAGTGAATTGCTTTTAAGCAATTACGGATCCAATGAAGCTAATGCTCTTGCTATTTATATCTTTTGCAAACAAGAAATAAGGACAAGTGAGCACGTAGAACAGACCATTTTTAGGAAAAGATTAGTACCTCATTAGAAAGCAGCTTGTGCTGCAGAGTATTAGAACATTCTTGCTCTCCATCCAGATTAGGCAATCACGGAGTTAATTGCTCACTGGCTATATGAGCTATTTCATTAGTTCTGAAGTCAGCTCATCAGTTGCAGTAATGATGACAGTGGAAATCACTGAAGAAAAAAAATACTACATCATCATTTAAAAAAATCAAAACAAATCAAAGCATCAAAAAACAATCTGTCTGTATTCTAGCAGGAGCTATGCAGCTCGTGTCAAAATACTGTGATGTACTGAGGTACACTGGTATTAGTCATAACACCTAACAATAAAGGGAGACACTGAGGTAGAAGCCAGAGGCCACTGTCCCAAGAAATAATGTCAAGAAATAAGAAGAAACACTTTACTGACATTATAAATTATTATATTTTGACAGAAAGTAGTTTGAAAAAAAAAAAAAAGGAAGGTTTGAAAAAAAAATAAAAGAAATAGAGTTCATGTTACTGAATTAAAGAGCTAACAGAATTTTGTGCTCAGTGAGGACTAGGGGAATTATTGATTATATATACAACAACTGAACAGTTAGTAAAATTCCAGAGGTGTGTCTCAGTCTCGGTCCTAAAACCAGAAGTCGACATGGGCATATCTATCCTATTCCTGTAAATCATCCATCATTGTTATAGCCAGCAAGAAAAGAACTTGCATGTTACTCACCGTCATTCCAACTGAGCTATAGATTTAATGTTGTATGCTTTATATGCAGTACATAAATGTTATCAGTGACTACTGGGATTCAAGAGGAAACTGAGCACTCTGCAATAACAAAGCCCTAAATAATCATTTGTATTCTATTTGAGTAGAACCTGAAGCAGAAAGTTGATTCACATTTGCTCATTGATTGTGTTACAATGCACAAAAAGAAGCCAGTCAAAAAAAGCAGAAATATTTTATTTCACAGCTTTTTGGTTTAACCAGCAAATTAAACAAGAATAGCAAAGCCAATTTCCTTATTTTTAATGTCTGTGATCCTTTCAAATTTTTGAAGAAATTGATCATGCCTTCACCTCCTTGAATTAAAGATTATTTTTGTCCTTGATGAAAGCAGTTATTGTTGCCAATTATTTATTTTCAGGCATGCCTGAAGCATTTTAATAGGAAAAATTCATCCTGGTGACATTTTTAAGTAGTGGATTAATGCATTCTTAGTATAAAACTATTCTTTATGGATTAAAGAAGTTGGGAAGTTGTTAATACTGCCAAATATTTAAGACATTTACTTCAATCTAAGGCATTAAAGCTAACAGTTTAAGATAAAATATCAAGCAGACAAATTTTATTCTCTTAAAATTTGCAAATTATCCACACATCTCTAAATTACGTGAGGCATTTGTTGAAACAATGGAAAAAATATAGAGAGATCTAATTTTATATATATGAATACTTAAAAGACTATTTTAAAGTAATGAATTTGGGGGACTAAGTAAGTTTCAGGTGATAACTCAGTTTTTTCAACTCAAAAACTAGGATTGGATTAATCTGAAGATAGCAAAATTAAAATTTTCAGTTTTGTTTTGTTTTGTTTTGTTTTTTTTTAACAGTTATCTGCATGAATTTATTGACAGCAGTGTTCTCCTGTCACAGAATTTGATTTTGATAAATTGACATTTTCTGAGAAAGGTGTTCTGACAAATTGTTCCTCACAAACTCAAAACCTGATGTTTAAAGGAGTAAGGACGAGAGTTTGCCATTCATGATCCTTAAGGACAATCAACTCCCAGCAATGACCAAATAGAGCAGCAATATTATTCAGTGGGTCTCAGTTAACTGGAGTAAACTCTCATAATATTTACCTTTACGCAGTGTTCTGTGTTCCTAGACACAATTCAAAGTAGCTAACTGAATGAAAGTTGCCTCCAGAGTGAGGAAATGTACCAGAATTTGTACAATATTGAGAGGAAAAAGGATACTTTTTACAACAGGACTGGCACAAATTTCTGTTTGCTTAATATAGTATGAGCTATTTTGCCACAGGAGAGTGTTAGTATAGCTTTTCTGGGTAACCAGGGTGTGAGTTAACAACCTATATCACCAAGAAGAACATACAGTGATAAGAAATTTAAACGCCCATAGTTAATTTATATGAGTCCAGCTTGAAACATCTGAAACATCCTCAAAAGCTTCAATGATTAATATACAAGCAACCTGAATTTTATATTAACATTTCTGTTTGTAATTTACCAATTCACTTAACTGTGAACCAAACATTATCTGTGAATTAGACATTCCAAAGCCCAGTCTAAATTATTCAGCTCCTTTCCATGTAACAATAATCTTCCTTAATATCTGGAAAGTACAGATGAAGAATAACAAAAATACTGAGGTGAGGTCAAGTGATGAGCTGATACTTTTCTAGGATTGTACAGTTATGCGTATGATGGACTCTCCGAGTATTTGTGCAAGGAGCAGGTGGGTAACTCACAGAACTCCTTTGAAATAGTTATGGTCCATCTTGAGCAAAAAGGAAGATGATCTTATCTACAAAGATCTCTTTAGGTAAAACTCCATCAGTTCACTACCAATATTTTCTATTAAAGACTAAACATACTTCAAGGTCTATTTTTAAACAGATAAAAAGGCAAACACCATCATCACCACCCCCCAACCTCCAAAATACAAACCAAAAAACTTTTTTTTCTTTTTACCTTCCCAGGTAAAGTCCCCCTTGACCCCTTGACTTTTATGGAGACCTATGGAAGAACAGTGACAATGTGGGGGCAGGTGGGGGAGCACTAGGACTTTTATCTTTTTTTTCTTTGGCTGGTTGGTTGGGAAAGATTCTGAGCGTGCTGCAAGTGTAATGTTTTAGAGGAATATGATAACAGGGGAAACTGCAGGACGGGCAAGGGATCTTGAAATATTGAGTCATCCCTACCTTCCTGTGCTATTAACCATCACGTTAGGTGTTCACTTAAGATGCTTTGACTGATTTGCTATGTTAGGACAGAGGCAAAGAAGAACTGCCGTGTGGGGCAGTAATTTTTGTCCTTCAGTTTTCTAAGATGTTAGCACAGCTTCCTAATCATTGATGTAGATTAAGTTAAAATATGTCTCCATTCAGATATGAATAAACAGAAAAATTTAAAATGTTTACAGCATTGTATAAACTAGTCATAGTACCTGTCAGCCATTACTCCTAAATTAATGATGATCTTCTTGATTTAGTACTCTCTTTCACTCACTCATTCTGATTTCTCTCTTATATATGTGCGTGTCTCTCAAACACACAAATATGCCCCAAACAGCACACTTGCTCTGGTTCCTAAAGTTTGCTCTAATTTTAGGTATTTCAGGTAAGGAAAAAAAAAAAAGATATTTTGTTTCTTTTGTCATGTTTTACATTGGAAGGATTTGAAAGATGGTTGGTGTCTCTCTGCTGCCTTTTGCAGCGTTCTTCAGATTACTTTCTGTCAAGTTTGTTTGACTTTTGCTAATAGGTTCAGTATTATTAGGGGAGATAGACACATGTGATCATGTGTGTCTCATTTCCATAAGAAACCAAGTTAAATGTACATTTGTAAAATATTAGTTTTGATAGATTACTTTTTATTAACTTCTCCACTTACTTATCTTGTTGTTTAGGCAAATCAGTGGAAAGACAAGAGAAAAGAAAGATGTGACAATAAATTAAGAGCTTAATCAATCCTTTAAGCGGGAATAGTATGAAAATGGGGACAGGCTGACATGAATTTGTTTTATTTTTTCTCTAACCAAAAATTCTACCCAAATTGTCTGACTTTCAGCCAGCCTTAAGCTCTGTTTGATGGAGTAGCCTAGGTTCTGGGCCATGCCAATGCAGTACAGAGTTTTTTGACTCTAAGCGTGATTACATATATATCTGTAATATCAGTGAATTCACATGTACCTGCAAAATATTTCATCTGGAAAAAGGACAGATATTTTCTAGTAATTAAAAAAGAGTTAAAAAGGCAGAGAGTTAAGTGGAATACATTAACTGATGGTGTCAGTTTTACAGTGGTCACTTTTAAGAGGAGACAGACTTCTCCGGTCTCCGAGAATATTATTTAGCATAACTAAAAAGTTGCCTCGCAAAGCATCCCAGACCAATGTCTTTATCTCAGTTTACGTCAGTGGCTGATTTGGCCTGCAGATTCCAGATTGTCAAGTTTAGGACAAAAGCAGCGTGTGTTGTTTATATGTGAACTATGCTGGACATGATTATAAAAATGATTGTTGGCTGGATACTGTCGTGAAATAGTTACTATTCTTTTTTATTACTGCATTTGAACCGCGTTCTTCTATTTATACACTCTGTCTAAATGCATGTCTCTCTGGTTTGCTTACATTTTGCGGTTGCTCAGCTGGTCAAAGCACCACGATGTACGTTTCCAGGGGTGCCGGTGCCTGCCACATCAGGCTGAGCTCAGTGGACTTTTAGCATGAATTTGGTTGCACCCACATTATAAACTCACTTTGTAGATAAGTCAGGTCCCAGCTGTTCTAACCTACAAGATACATTATTTTAGTGCTCACTGACATTTTGAAATAAAAGTTGCTGTCAATTACTACCTCTGTGTTATTGGAAGGTAATTTGGGCCATACAGATTTTCTTCACAAAGTGGGATAGCAAGAGTTCTCAGGATATAACTTTTTTCTTTCATTCCAAAATAAACCACTGCATTAAGCATTCTGCTTTCCTTTATGTCCTAGTTTAAAAAAGAAAAGGAGTAGATACACTGGCCTTTCTGCTTTCACCAGGGAGCCCAGGACTCAGCTTAAGAAATTTAGGTGACTTAAGAAACTTAGCTTTCTACAGAGGCTTAAAAGACTTCATGCATTTTAAAACATTTTAGCATTTTTAAACAGCTTCAAGGTTTTGAAGATGTGTGAGTCCTTTAGGACAGGCTATCCTGCTGCAAAACTAGTTTGCATTGGTTTGAAATAAGAAAGCTACTTAAGGAATCTAAGATGTTCTAAGCTCCTAGTTTAAATGTCTTATAAACTTATCTCTGTTATACAGGCTTTGGTCTGTGTTTATCGTTTGAATATAATTGCAAAGCTCTGGAAAATATGCACTCCCTGACTTTAAAAAAGAGAGGGACTGGGCCCAAGGCTCTGAAGCGGTACTGCTCCATGTCCTCCCTGGAAAGCCTCGTCATACTATCACCTCATGTAGGAATATTTTTCTTTCCTAAGGATGAAAACAAGGCTTTGCTGGCAGAATTTAACAGATAACTGCCACTCTGAGTCTTAAACTTCGACTCCTTATTCTAAAAATTTCTATGTCTCAACATATTTTGATAGACTGCCTGTTTTGCTGCTAGTTAGTTTCTCTTATTTTGGCAATGCACTAGTTTGCTACAAAACAACACTTCCTCCTGTCTACATGGTGGTTTTCCATACACATTACCCAGGTCAGCTGAAGTTTTAGAAGCCACCTATGGCAAAGGAGGTTATAGGTCTGAGTCCAGATATGAATTCTGTCCATATGTGGAAAACAGGAGACAGTGACTGCATGGATCTAGATCTGCTCAAGAGAAATATGTTGCTCTGCATTTCAGATAACCATATGTATCCTGAAAGGTTGTCAATAAACACCAACTGAACAGCAGTCTGGGCCTACCATAAGACACGGACTGCTGCTATCTCCATCTCAGTGGATCCTTGGATCTTCTATTCTGTTGCCCACATCATGAAGGAAGCTATATCATGCGTTGTTGCTACTTTCATAGTACATAGGTCAGTGATGAGGACTTTACCTCAGAAAAAGGTTTTACTCTAAACAGGTGTGGGAAATGGCCACATGTACGAAGGACAGAAGATAAAGACACCACAATACAGAGACTGCCCAGTCTTGAATGTTGACAAATTTTATTCTCTCAGAAGGGATGAGATCGACCAGGTGAAGCTCTTGTCTGACTCTTTTCAAAGCATTTTCTTAATGGTATTTTTAAGAGTACCATTTGGTAAACACATCTCCTTGTTCTGCCTATGGTCTTTATTACCTATTATTTCTAGATAATGGAAAGACAAGTCTAAGCCTAGATTATGCTTTGCGGTGCTGACATTAGAAACACTGACTTAGACTACATTTGAAGAAAGTGGGATTTTTAACATCAATTACAGAACATTAGTGAGGGGAACAAGGTCAGACTGCAGCAAGAAAGATTGGAAGAATGACTTTACAAAAATCTATTTAATGAAGCTTTCATATTATTATAAAAAGTTTAAATTACACTCAGCATTGCCTAAGATTACATGACATATTTACATCTTACTTACAGTAAGAAACTTTCCTGTAATTTCACGCCCTCTCTTGATCTGGTAAAATGAGCAGAAGACACCTGAATGAAGGACATCCTTGACAGATTTCTACAGCTAATAGAAGTCTAATTTCTATAGCATATTTCAGAAATGGAGTATTATTATCAAAGCTTCTTTCATATATGGTTGCTCCAAAGACACTTAGGGAAAGCTTCACAGAATCACACAAAGACACAGAATAGTTGAGCTTGCAGATTTCTACAGCTAATAGAAGTCTAATTTCTATAGCATATTTCAGAAATGGAGTATTATTATCAAAGCTTCTTTCATATATGGTTGCTCCAAAGACACTTAGGGAAAGCTTCACAGAATCACACAAAGACACAGAATGGTTGAGCTTGCTAAGTTACAATCTTATAATCATGGAATTGTAGAATAATTTAGGTTGAAAGAGACCTCTGGAGGTCCTCTGGCCCAGAGCAGGAGCAACTCAGATGTTGGATCTAACTAGAAAGTTAGATCAGGTTGTTCAGGACCTTGTCAAGCAGAATTCTGAGCCTCTCCAAGGAGATAATAAAAGCTGTCATTATATTTTCCTAAGGTTGTCAGTCAGCTTCCTCTCTAGTTCCAGCAAGCCCACTGAGTGAAGCTCCTTAGGTTTGAAGGATTTGGATGGTACTTTGGAAGCATTTATTTCAAGAATGGACATATTCATGCAAATTCATTAGTGCCAGGTTCACATGCAGGGCCTAAGCTACAAGCTGGCTGCAAGCCATGTAGCTATGCTGAACAGCACTGTAGTTTCCAAACCTTGCCAGTGTTACGTTAATCAAAGTAAGTGGCTTCTAGCCAGCTCAGAATGAGAGCAGAGCTGTCTCGTGTCTATTTGTAAAACGGACTTTACAGACTGGATATCCCTAGTATGGTATATCTTATTTGCCTAAGGAGCCTGAAAGAACCATCTGGTCGTTTTTGATCCTCATAGTCATTGTGATGAGAAACTCATTCAGGCAATTCTTCTGCAGCTGCAAAAAAGTGGTGAGACAGGCTGTATTTGGGAGAGGAAAAAAAGATCTCAAATGCTGCTAAATATGTTTCAGGATAATGGTCTCAATAGCACATCTGATGAGTATTTAGAATAAGTGAATGCTGAATGCCTTATCAGTTATAACGCAGACAAAGGTTATCGGCATGTGCCACACATCAAACATTGATCTCACTGCAATTAATTTAAGTGAAAAATTGTCTCCATCAGCAAATGCTTTTGCACAACACCAAAGCCTGTTTCTTTGTTGTTCCTCTTCTTTTTAATGGGAAACTTTGACCTGTCCAAGCAAGTTAGAAATCTTTGCTTCTTTTAATTTGTAAGGGTTTCCCATGCTTTGTAATTAACCTTCCAACCTTGCAGCCTGAATGTGGTAGAAATTTTTATTGACGTTTTGATAAACGACATCCTTTTTTCACCTTCTGGGTTTATTTTTATAGAAATGTAAGTATTGCAATATAAATATGATCCAAATCACCTTCACCATATTAAGAGACCTTCTACTGGTTCTATTTTTTACTATAAGATTACTCAAAGCCCATTTAAATTAATGATAACACTCACTGGAATTTTGAATATATGGTGTTGTTACCATTAGAAGGTACTGGTACCAAGGTTAGCTTCAGAGATACAAGAACGCTTTGAAAAGATGACAGCAACTTAGATACCACACACTGGTAGGGCCAGTGTGTGACTTTGCACAGACACTGAAGAAAAGAAAATCCCTTATAATGGAATAGAGACAAAGTTCTGCCAGCAGGTTCTTGAACACAAATAGAAATGATGGGCCACCTCAGACATTTATTTAAAAATATCAACAAGCACAAGATGTGCAAAATAAGGACAACAATTAGAACACAGGGTAACTGTATTATGCTCAAAAAAGACCGGGGGCAAATTGTTTGGGCAATCATTATGGGCATAATAAATCAATTCTAGAAGTCACCAGCACTGAACAGTGTGAATGCAAAGCTGCACTTCGCATTTCACCCTGCCCAAGTCACATTGTGAAACTGATTAATTGACTACAGTCAATGCTACAGGATTGACTACAGAAAGACTATGGCAAAAAGTGCAGGAAGTAACTCTGCTGAGCAGAAGTACAACCAGACAGTCCAGTTTTTTTCCAGATTACCACACATTATGATTTCAACTTGTTTGTAAATTATGCCAAAAGAACGATTATTATAAATGAAAGTCTGGTAGACTTTTCTAAAGAGCAACACAAAAAATATGAATAGAGGACCATCAGTAAAATTATTATGACATGCACGAATTATAGATATCATATGTAAAAATGCAGCATCGCTGTAATTGTTCTGGTTACTTTAACATTTAATTTGCAAAAGAAGATACAGCCTTTGAAGAAAAAAAAATTAAATTGATTTTTCAGTATCTAACTGTTCAATACCTATATTTATGCATTATCTATTCAATATATTGATGTGCTCTGCATGAAGAGACTATATCATAGTATTGTAAACTAATATTCTATTTTCATAACATACACTGGAAGAAGGAACCCTTCATTTAGGTTTACTTGTCCTTGCCTTAATTTGTAAGAAAACATACATAACCAATGAGGTGTACAAGAGCAATATATACTCTTAAGTACAATTTATGAAGCTGACATGCCATCAGCCAAAACTATAAAATTATCGTTTGGCACATAAATTGATCCACTAGAAACTGTAGCCCAGGGAGTAGAATTAGCAATATGATGTTTTGATTGCTGGCTGAAAATGACACATGTAAGTGGCTGAAATAAGTATCCTGATGAAAAACAACTCACCTTGCTCTTGGAGATACATGTAAAAGCCTTTGGATAACCAGAGCACACAACAGTGAGAGTGGTACAGTTCTTGTGGGAGGATTTCTGACTGATTATTTGGAGAATTATAATTTTGGTAGAAAGGAAGTGCTTTTTACAGTCTGCAATACTGTAGCTCCCTTGCATTCACAGCAGAGACAGGGCGGGCAGCAGGTTATATAGAGAGCAAGGAAAGAGGTGAACAGCACAAACGGGAAGAGTGATTTAAATACAGGCAGATACCCGAGTCCACTAACTGCTCGCTTGACCAGAAGAACAATAACTGAAGTTTCCTCCATATTTCCATAGTTCTGTAAACTTAGAAAGAAATCTCACTGTGTCATTTTTGTCCACTTTTCTAATTTTTCCCTATACCAAGTTTCAGAAGTCCTACATAAGGAACAGAGATTATATGTATTTGCCTGGTGACTTTGTATCTTTCACTAGTGCTCTGCCTGCTACAGAAATATTACCAAATCATTAGCTTCCTATATGGCACTTGGAATAGTTACACATTTTTAGAATTACTTGCTAGTAGAGCCCATAGGAACTCAAGGGACGGTGTCTGCTCTGTAGTTACACCACCTCTCTCCAAATTTCTAGATCACAAATAAGAGCCAGTTTTGAAATATTTACAATAAGATTCACAAGGCAGAGCTAAGTAGCAGAGCAATAATTATCCAGATTTATATCAGAGCCTACAAATTGTAAAGTTACTAAAATCCTGTCAGTTCCTGACATCCAAGTTATATGCTTTTGCATAAAATTAAAGCATCTGACTCATTTTCATAATGGCCCACAGCTTTTCTCTACCTCAAGTTTATATATCTTTAGAAGCTAAAATAGCTGTACACCTCAAAAGCAAAAGCAATAAAACATTTATTTCCAGATGTGAGGAAGGTTTTCTGCCTTTCAAAACAACTGCATTTAATTACTAATAGCAACATACTGTAATCTTAATATGATACAAAAAGAATAACTAAATCACCTGATGTTGCATTTGCAAATGCACATTTCTATGGAGAGGCACAAACTGGATTTATTTGTATTAATACATGACATTAATTCACCTAAAATCAGAGCTAGGATGACATATATATTTTATATATTAAATATAAAAAAGCAAAAATATAAATATTTAAGGGTCTAGTATTTCTGTTAACTTCTCATAGAGAAGTTTCCTTTCTTAAAGGAAAATAATTCCCAGTCATTTTGTCAATGAGCTATCTCTATAGAGCTGAGTATTAGCACTCTTACATTAGTTTGCTTGGTTTTGGATACACTGCAACTTACGTATGACTAGCTTGAAAGTCCATTATAGTATAATGCTGGCCTACAGTACACAGAAGAAGAGTAATATTTAAAGCGGATTGAATCTGAGCCCATGAGCGCTAGTGACTGGCAACTTTTTCTGGTCTATGATAAAAACAAATATTTAACATTTCTAATCATTAAATAATTTAACAAATACGGAATATGACTGTAATATTCTTGTGTATCATGTCAAATACAACATGACAACCCAACTTAGAATTCATTCTCAGCACTTTTTCTTTAAACGATTTTTTAACTGATTGGGAAAAGTTTTTTGTCCTTTTTTGTGTGACGGCATCATGCCATCCAGAGGCCAACTGAGCTCATTACAAGGTTTGGTTGCTAGGGTTATACAAAAGCCAGTCATCTTCTGGTCAATGTAAGGTTTGATCCTTATTTCGTCATTAGGAAATATATTTTTTTCCTATAAGAAGACCTGACTTTCGGCTGAAATAATATTTATGACTTCCATGACTCTCAACATCTTCAAAATTCTCTATATGACAGGACTGTTCAGTAAGGTACAAATGGGAAGCTTGAGAGGAACGACTAACCAAGAACAGCACATTAGCAGAACAGAAGTTAGGCATTAGATAACTTTAACAAATTAAAGCATTTAGCTTCCTAAAATTCTCAGTTCCCTCATCTACTTTCTGTCCTGTGAATCACAGCCATTGAATGTTATAAAGAGGGAACACAATGTCCTCTCAGTTTTCAGTGGCAATAGCAGAAAGTTTATGTATAGCTTTGAAATTCCTTAAGGGTTCGTTCTCAAAGAAAAATCTGCAGATTCACTGAATATTTAAAAGTAAAACCAAACCAAAACAGAACAAAACAAACACACAAAAGCTTTAATTTTGTTGTTTCCAGATTATTTATCTTTGGCTCTAATATCACATGTATTGAGTAAAGAGTATAATTCTGGGATGTTATTTCCCAGCCTACAGTGTATATTCATTATAATTAGACCAGAATATTTTCAACTTCTATCAAGAAAAATATCTAAAAATATTAACTTTCTTTTACTTAAACATGGGATTACTTACACTTTTAAAAATTTGTTTAAAATAAACCTTTTCCATTTTTCCTCCAAAAATACCAGTCATATAAATGTTGACAAGATTTATGTTGCTTTACATTGCGACAAAATCATTGCTTGTGCATTATGTAATTATTTTTCATATGAAAAAATAAAAAAATGCATTATGACAAGGGTACATCAAAATATTAAATTCATATTTCAACGATCAGAGAAAATAATTCAGGAACTGAAAATAACTAATAATTAAATGGGAAAAGAAGAATGAAATTAATTCAATATTTTACTTCTCAGAATGACAATATTAGACTTGGTTCACTTTGTTTATAAACCCTAAGTAAAGGTTAAAAACTTGACCTCTGTGATTAATTAGTTATGTTCCCAAAATTGGAAAAGTTATCCCCAAAGATTTTTTTAAGATGTGAGAGAACTTGACAGAAAAAGTTATGACCATGCACCAGTCAACTCCTACTCACAGACTTGTTGGAAATCATCAGGCTGATTCTTTAACTATAGGTTATGAAGCAGGTAATGATTAGCAATATAAGCATAGAATAAACCAGCAAGGAGAGGCTTAGCTGGAATTCTTAGACATGGTGCATATCTTCAGATGCTTCTGTTTCTGAAGAGGAAAGTCTTTCCTTGAAGTCAATAAGTGCACATTTAAGCTGAAAGCTATGCTTGAGTCAAGGCTGCCTACATGCTGCACCTAATGCCCACATGGGCAGCATCATCATCACAGACTTCAGGAATTTGTACACAGAGTACGGATGGTTTGCACAAAGTCAGGTTAAAATCAGCAGTGTGTGTATTTCATGACCATTAGTTTGCTTAAGCCTTCCTGTTTTTTACTTCATAGGGTGGATGTAGCTAGAGAAGTTTGTTTACTAAAGGACTTAGAGGAAACAACATGTTTTGGGAACACACTTTAAAGTCTTTTTCAAATTTGCTGTTTGGACTCATTGTTTGGAAGCAGCAGGACAAGTCAGGTTAAAATCAGCAGTGTGTGTATTTCATGACCATTAGTTTGCTTAAGCCTTCCTGTTTTTTACTTCATAGGGTGGATGTAGCTAGAGAAGTTTGTTTACTAAAGGACTTAGAGGAAACAACATGTTTTGGGAACACACTTTAAAGTCTTTTTCAAATTTGCTGTTTGGACTCATTGTTTGGAAGCAGCAGGAAAGAGTCTGGAGAGAGGTCCAGTTTCACTATCCTGGCCCGCATGAGCCTTTAGACATCCATTCCTCTTCTGCAGAAAGTTGTAGTGAAAAGGTAGCTTTGAGAGTAATATGATTGTTTCTGGTAGAATAACATAAAGATCCAGCGTTTACTTGCAGTTGCCACACAGCACATTGTTTCTTTACGCTACAAGGAGCAGTGGCCTACAGTATCTATTTCTCCTCGAACAAGTTGGGGATAGCCTTGCAATCATAAGCAGTTACAGACTTTACAGCCTATTTTCTCTACAATATTTGCAGTTCTCCACTCCCTAGTATAGCAAGTTTTAAGCAGTGATGTCAAAGGAATCTAGATCACTGACTGACTTATATTAAGTTTAACATTTTCAGGACAGATTTTTTTTTTTTTTTAAAAAGGTAGTTTGGAGAGAGAAAATATTTTTTCTGTTTCGGGTAGGTAGCACTTATCTTGATAGGAAATCTATAGAGACTATGTTACATGTTTCGTTATGCTGTAACAAATTAATGAACAAACACAAGAAAAAAATTTGATTATGGGTATATTAACATTATTGCAAACTATGTTCAGTCATTGCATTTTTCCTCTGTATGTTATTCTATGAACTGAAAGACTGTATTGTGAAAATATCACTGTTAAGCATAATTTATAACTTAATTAAACTGGTCTTCTGTAACTAAAACAAAATTAGAATTCAAGATGTGTTATGTTAGATTTATAACACCAGTGATAATTAACCTCAATCAAGCATGATGCATTGTAATTTAAGTACTAGGTTAATACTGCAGTCGTTTTAGTAAAAGCATAGAAAACATTTACCCCACTCACCAAATAATAAAATTCATATTATAAAAATTCCACAGTGTCTTTTTCTTTCTGAATACAATCAGTGGGTTTTTTTCTATAATTCATTAGTATTCTTGCTGTCCCTTATTGTATTCTTGTCAACTTGCCTGTGTGAGAAAGAGAAAGCTAATACTTAAAAAAAAAGAGTCCATGTGAAAAACAAATCCAAAGAATTGTTGTTCTGAGATTATTTTAATAAAAAAGTGGGATTTAAATTTGCAAATACCTTAGAAGGGCAGAAATGTGTTCCTGTGTTTAGTAATCTCTGGGTTATTGCACCTACTAAATTCAAACCACATTTACTTTAGTACTCCTTTCTCAGCCTTGCTTCTGCAAAGATTTATTCACGGGCTTAATTGTATACAATACAAGTAATCATACGAAAGTAGATTTCAATGGAATTATTCATTACATACAAGGTTAAGGTTCTGGCTATCTGTTTGAAAGTTAGAATATAAAAGTTAAAAAGTGTATCAATGAGCAGTAGAACAAAAGCACTCTGGACTTCAAATGACCATATCTACAAATTTCACTGTTTGAGGTTTCATCTGGACTTTGTTTCTCACCCCGCAATGTACATTTGAGTTCTCAGAATGGTCAAATGGACAAACCACAGCACTTTCTGTACCTGGACAAGAACAAGGCATGGGAAACTTGGGGGCTGAGAAGAAAACATTAACAGGAGCATGTTTTAGGCATGGACTACAGCTATGCCCAAAAACAGTTGTTATGGATAACAGGGCAAACCGTGTGGTATGCAACATGCACTACAGAAATTGAATCTGGATGCATTCTATGTCAGCCTGTACTTCCTATACACTATTGCAAATGATGTATCAGTCTTCTTTTTTTTAATGGCTGGTGGGTTTTTTTTCCCCCTATTCCTAATTGTGCTGTTGATTACTTTAAGCAATATTAAGAAAACTGGAAGTTGCTTTATATGTGAGAGCTGAGCTGCTTCCAATTAAGCAGAGAATGTCAGTTTTCTTCAGCAGGGTAATCAGTCTATAATGTTGCACTGAAATGTTGACTTCACTTGCAATAAGATGC
Source organism: Aptenodytes forsteri (assembly GCF_000699145.1). Lineage (NCBI taxonomy): Eukaryota > Metazoa > Chordata > Aves > Sphenisciformes > Spheniscidae > Aptenodytes > Aptenodytes forsteri. The sequence continues at coordinate 2,348,637 of NW_008794458.1, read as the reverse complement.
AGTTAATTAACTTGAAGCAGTATAAAAGTTCATGTTGAAGAGTCATTGGAACTGAGTGAAAAAGTAAAGTCAATTGAAAATCAAAAAATAAAAATGATCTTTTTATCCAATGTTTTGACTTGCTCCAAAAATCCCAATTCTCTTAGAAAATAACTCCTGAATGCTTTAGTACCTTCTTTTATTTTTTTTTTTTTTTTCCCCTCTTCAGTCTCTCACTTTCTATAATTTTTGGTCAGGTCAACTGTGCTTAAGACATTTTAATTGTTAATTTGAATCAGTTAGAGTAGATCAAATGGAAATCTGCCAGTGAATCCCTGAATGCCACAGCACTTCAGCTTCTGTCTCATGTTTCCAGTCTTTTCTATGAGCCAATATTTGCATTTGAAATGTATTTTCTGTGATGCATCAGTCTCCCCTTTGCTTGATCTAAATGCTAAATCGTGGCATTTCCATCAGGTAGCCTCATCTCCTGAGGACAAGAAACATGCAAATCGACATCTCTGAATTTATCTCACCATTGGTAGAAAAAGTTCAACAGGTTAAGTAAAGGTGAACAAAATTTTCTTTCCAGAATTTAAAAAAATATGTATTTGGCTTTGTATGCTTATGTGAAAATGTTCATTTCAATATATGACGATTATATTTTTGGAATTCTGTGGGCAATGACAAATTTCAATACTGATTCAGGACAAAAATAAGCGTTGAAGAGTCTGAATTTATTTCAGAGCAGAAATCCAAATTTTTACAGGAACATCTAAGTACTTACATCCCACTTGAGAATGACACAGCATTCTAAATAATTTTAGTCTTCTAACTATGAGCTGAAAAGGCCAGTCCTAATTTATTCTAACAACCCATTTCTATGGGACAAAATGTTTTCCTGTCTCATTGGCTTTCACTATTCAGTGAACTCGAACATATTTCAAGATTAATTTAAAGGATGCAATTTGTTTGGAGAAACTTGCAGCCTGGAAATTAGTTCTGTTTCTCCATCTTCCTTCTTCTCAAACTGGAACTTCATTAGAAATAGTGATTTGGTCTAACAAAAAAAAAGATTTTGATTTCTCATAGTTCAATTTAAAAGTTTCACAAGTCTGAGGGGAAGTTCAGCCACATGGATCACCAAACTATGAATTTTGAAGCATTTTTTCCACAGCATTTCTCATTATTATCTCAGTAGAAAACTGGAAGGAGCATAAAGGACATATTTTTTTATTCTTTACCTATAGCTGTGATACTGATCTACTTAGATGAAAGCTAATTTTGACTCAGATTTTAAAACAGGAGCAAGACTAGTGTTAGAGGACAGTACCAAAAAGGGTAGGTATAGTAGATCCATAGAATCACCAAGTGGTTGATGTTGGAAGGGACCTCTGGAGGTCATCCGGTCCAAACCCTTGTTCAAGCAGGGTCACCTACAGATGGTTGCCCAAGACCATGTCTGGACAGCTTTCCAGTATCTCCAAGGGTGGAGACTCCACAACTTCCCTGAACAACCTGTGCCAGTGCTCACTCACTGTGCTGATTTTGGCTGGGATAGAGTTAATGTTCTTCAAAGTAGCTAGTATGGGGCTGTGTTTTGGATTTCTGCTGGAAACAGTGTTGATAATACAGGGATGTTTTAGTTATTGCTGAGCAGTGCTGACACAGAGTCAAGGCCTTTTCTGCTTCTCACCCCACCCCACCAGGGAGTAGGCTGGGGGTGCACAAGAAGCTGGGAGGGGACACGGCTGGGTCAGCTGGCCCAAACTGACCAAAGGGATATTTATTAAACTGTCTTTATCTCAACCCACGAGTTTTCTCACTTTTACTCTTCTGATTCTCTCCCCCATCCCACCAGGGGGGGAGTGAGCGAGCATCTGTGTGGTGCTTAGTTGCCAGCTGGGGTTAAACCACAACAGCCACCTTCACAGTAAAAAAGTGTTTCCTGATGTTCAGATTGAACCTCCTGTGTTTCAGTCTGCACCCATTGCCTCTGTTCCTGTCACTGGGCACCACTGAAAAGAACCTGTCTCCATCTTCTTTGCACCCTCCCTTCAGCTATTTATATATACCTTACAAACAGTACTCCAGGTGTGGTTTCACCAGTGCTGAGTATAGGGGAAGGATCACTTCCTTCAACCTGTTGGCAACACTCCTCTTAATTAAGCTCAGAACATCATTAGCCTTTTTTTGCCACAAGCATACATTGCTGGCTCATGTTCAACATGGTGTCCACCAGCAACCCCAGGGTCCTTTTCTGCAAAGCTGCTTCCCAGCCAGTAAGTCCCCTGCATGTACTGGTTCCTGGGCTTGTTCTTCCTCACGTGCAGGACTTTGCACTTCCACTTGTTGAACTGCATGAGGTTTCTGTCAGCCCACTTCTTCAGCCTGTTGAGGTCCCTCTGGATGGCAGCATGACCCTCTAGCGTATCAGCCACTCGTCCCAGTTTTGTGTCATCAGCAAATTTGCTGAGGGTACACTCTGCCCATCATCTAGATCATTAATGAAGATGTTGAACAGGATTGGATCCAGTATTGACCCCTGGGGTACACCACTGGCCTCCAACTAGACTTCATGCCACTGATCACCACTCTCTCAACCCATCCATTCAGCCACTTTTCAATCCACCTCATTGAAAGGGGCTGCTCATCCAGACCATACTTCATCAGCTTTTCTATGAGGATCTGATGGGTGACAGCGTCAAAAGCCTTCCTGAAGTCAAGGTAGACAATATCCACTGCTCTCCCCTCATCTACCAAGCCGGTCATAGTAGACAATAAGCCAGGGAACATTGTCTTGTTCAAGCAGAATTTGGTAGCCCCTAAAAACCATGATGCAGGAACAGTAGGTTGCTCATATTGTTAATTCATGAATAAATAATCATTTCAGTAATAACTTCACAACAGTGGCAGCAGTAGAGAGGAATAAAGACACCATAAATGCAAAACCAGTATCATGGTAAGTAGGCAGCTGTTAAAAATCACCAATTAATCCCTTCAGAAAGATCACTTCAGAACAAATAGCCTCCAAACTAATGATAACTGTAAGACCATAAATAGCTAAAGGCGAAGCATACCATATATTCTTTATTTCTGTGAACCAATAATAAATTAATACATTAGTTCATACTTTTGCTATCTGTAGAATTTGGAGAAGCTCATAATCATCATTATCAATCCTACAGATTATTTGCTTTTGTCACAATTTTTTTCATTAAAATAATGAAGGTTTTCAATGAATAAAAATAAAAGAGAAAAGAGGCAATGCTAATCTCCCTAAAAAGCTTATTAAATATTCAAAAGCTCTTATGTGGATTAATAAATTTTAGCTGAAGACCTATACAGATAGGTCACCACTGTGTGTGATTATATATATAAGTATATATATATAGCTAAGTGTGATTT
>NW_008794458.1:2319314-2345176 GCF_000699145.1 Aptenodytes forsteri | reverse complement strand
TATTAAATTGTCAGGTATGATTTTTATGAAATACCTTAAATGAGTTAATAGTGCAGTTAATATTACTGTAGAAGTCAAAGACAACAAATCAATAACTGTTATGCAAATTTAACATCTGAAATAACACCAGCAATTAAAAGTGAACCTGTGCTTTAAAAGTGAACTATTAATGATGATATTTAAAATACAATGTAAGTATCTTTTTTAAATTACATTCTCTAGTTCTTAAAATTTCATATTATTATTAAACTTCATCTAAAAGAGAGAGTACATAACATTCAGGAGTCTCCAGGGCAATTCATTCTCTGGTGGGTGAATAGTTTCACCATACAAACCTATTCCCTAAATACATCAAGGTAAAATAAATAGAAGAAATCTTAGTATCAATAAGTCTTATGCTGAAATACTAATAAATTCTCATGTTGCAGTGGAAGGAAACATGTAATATTGTCTTTTAAGTCTACATCTGCTTAAATTCCTGAAGAGACATTGGATACATGTTCTTTTGTGACCTACTCTGCTGAGTGATTTGTGCAGATAATTTAAAATTAAAAAGTAATACAAAGCCTCTGACACCTATTTCTTCCTTTTCTATAGAAGAACAGTCTGTAAGTTTGTACATGTTTTCAGCCAGTTGAAGGGACAGCGTTCATGTGAAAGGTACTGTGAAGCTTCTACTTCATCTATAAAAGAGAAGATTTCACAAAACTAAAACTGTCCAAAGATTGATAAAATCTCCCCAGAACAGAGAAACCTAAAAGACTATCTGAAACAATCTCAGAGAAATAATGAACAGAACTGAGGAAGAAATTAAAATTAGATTTGAAGTCTTCTCATATGCCTGAGGAGTGGCTTGTAGACAGACTGCAAAGCCACATAGCTGGACATAAAATATTTTTGCTCACCCAGAAAAGCTGCAAAGCATCTGACAGATCCTGAAATTCAGTTATGTGTACACATCAGATCAAAGAACTATCAGCAGTTTCACTGTCATAGATCAGGGAGAGGCGGGAAGGGAAATTTTAAAACTAGTGGAAAGCTTTGGCCATTGAAGAATTTCTTGCTTAAAGTGAGCTGAGTAAAGAATGTAGGAAAAAACTGTCAAGGGAAGAAACAACTGTGAAAACTATCTGCCTGAAAAAAAAAATTAGGTCAGCCAAAGAATTTAAGACAAGAGATGTCTAAAACTTCCATTTCTCAGCTCAGATAGAGAAAATAAGACTAAATAAATGGAAAAATTTGCTTTTCATGGAAAGCAAAACTCATCAGATTCTCTTTAAACTCAATTTAACATCATATTTCTACTGAATAATTGGAGAAATTAATAGGAACAAATATTTCGAGCAAAAATTTTGAGGAGTGCAATAAACAATACTATGCCTATAAAGAAAATTCATAGTTAAATGGATCTAGCACAAACCTTCAATATGTGGCTTGGATCCATACAACATTCTTCTAAAAGAAATTAACAGGTAACTGGGGAAAGAAATCTCACTTGAATTGCCAGAGGATTTGAAAAAAATGTATATGTCTGACATCCAGCTACCTAGTAGACCTATGTACTGATGTTCAGCCAGATATTGATCCTCAGATTCTTATTCTGAAATTATTATAATTGTTATTTATCTGTGAAGCAGACTAATAGAACGAAAACAGACAAAGAACTAGATGAAAGCTCTCCATCATATGTCCCACAACATATCTAATGAAAAAGGATTGGAACTTGTTCTTATTTTCAGTGTCTTGGAAAGAAAAAAAATAGTTAACTATCTCAAATAAAATGAGAGGGGACTGACAATAACATGAAAGCCACAACTATAGAGAAACGTGCCTGCAAGACAAAAAAAACCAACCAACCAAGCAAACAAAAGCTCTTCAAAGACAAATGAAACGCTAAGCCAAAATAAGAGGATTATATATTCAAGTCAAACTGGGAAGAATATCACATACGTCTAAGATAGCATCTTAATCTGTTAGAAAACTGTCAAAAAAACCTGCTCAGCACAGACAAAACCAAATAAGTATCACTTTTTAATCTTAAACAGCAATATTTGGTACCTGCTCATCTGGCACTAAAAGCAACATATTGCAAACTGTCTTTAGGGGATGATTTTTCACATCATTTGGCAAGAAATAGACAAACTCTTGTGTGTGTATGTGTGTACGCTTATGAGTATGTCTGTGAGTATGTGTATATATGTGTATGTGTGTGTGTATTCACTTACACATATGTGGTTGATAGACAGGATGGATACAACAACGTCAAATAGAGCAGCTGCTTTGTAAAGATAAGCAGCTGCTGCTGTCTCATGACATGAAACACATCTACTGCACCAGAAGGTCCTAATTTTCCTTTAGCCGTGTCAGACACTTCTCTCAACAGTTAACCTGTGGCTCCACATCTATCACCAAAGATAATCAGTGTTGTCATAACATTAAAGGGTGCAATTACCTGGGCATTAGAGTTTTAAAGTATTTAACCACCTTAGGTGTATAATTATCCATTAATCTGAAGATAGTATTTGATTGCCTACTGCTGAATTCACACAGTAATTATATGTTTATCTATATTATAAAGTAAAATAAACCTTTTAAGATAATAGCTATCTAAATGTTTGTTTCTTAATAAGATTACAAATATATCATCTACTACAATTTATCAGGCAGGTTATTTTTTTTTATAGAACTGCATCAGTTTGAATGAGCTGAAACTTTAGTGCTAATGTCAGTTTTAGCACATTGCAGTAGATAAGCAATCATGGAGAAGCCATATTCATTCATATTTTAATACTCCAGGGATATTGAAAATGGTAGAGTATGTAATGGATCTTTTGGGAAATCTGCTCCTTTCTTTTGTGCTTGTTCATTTTGTCAACTAGCCTGTAAGTTCCAAGGTCAGCGACAAGTTAATGTCCTACCACAACTATGTTATGTTTTAGTAAGAGACATCATAGCTCTATGATGTAAGAATACATTTCCCAATTCTTTCTCTTTATGAAGTTTTAGCAATTATTGAGACAGAACTTATAAAAATTTACAACTGCAAAAAATTTCATGACTCCCATTTGGCATTTTTACCTGCTCCAATGTGAGAGAAAGGGTAGCTGGATACAAAGAAGATATGACATTGCACAATTCGAGAGTACACTACAAAATACAGATTATGTAAAATCATTGCTCTTCTGTAACATAACTGCATGAACACACAAGTAATGGCAAAAGTAGTGCTAAAAATATTCAGAATTTTATTATTAATGCTGCACTCAGAACAAAGAAGAATCATAGGAGAGGAAAAAAGGCGAGAAAAAAAAAATTATTAATATTTCTGCAGAAATTTTCTACTTGACACTAAAAAAGCTTTATGGAAAAAGTTTGTTCCATCTGTTAAATTAAAATATGTGTTTTCTTAAAATAGAAAAAAATTCTGAAATAGACCTCTTCCAAAAACAGCAACGAGAGAAATATTGATGCATATAGGCTGAGTGTACAGAGAGTAATAGAATGTTTTTTGGTCTTAGCCATTAGAATTCATTATTTTCATTAATGAACTGAATTGTATTTATTAAATTCAAAGTTGTCACCAAGGTGAGAGGGACTACAAGAAAAATAAAGAGACTTAATAGAAATTCCAAGTGGTCTTGACAGATAGAAATTATATCTACATTGTCTGAAAATAAAAGACAGTCCTGAGTAGGGACAAGCATAGTACTTTATGATGAGAACTAAGCAGCTGCATAAAGATAACATGGGGATAACTGATTAAAAATCTCGCTACAGGGATCACAAACCTCTATGAATCAGTAATGTCATTTTGATGCAAAAAAGGGCAAGTATCTACCTTCCTTGGAAGCATAAAGAATAGTATGGCCACCGAAAAAGGAAAACATTCTTTATCTCTGAAGAAGACAGTGGAGAAGATTTATCCGCATCCCAACGTGAAGACTCCAGTTCAAGGAAAATGATGCCTGAGAGAGACCAGAGGAAGTCATGGTTATGTGTTATAGACCTCTGCGCATGCTCTATAAAGCAGGTTTTTAAATGAACTAGAGATGTTTAGTCTGAAAAATAATCTAGTGGAGATATAACAATCTTGTCATACATAAAACATTGCTGAAAAGAAGAAGGAGGTAATCTGCTCTCAGGAGTGATAGGACAAGAAGTAAGAAGTTTAAATTCCAGCAAGGAAGGTTCCAGCTGGACGTGAGGGACAGGAATAATGAAGTATGAGAATGGGTTTCTTAGAGACGTTATGGACCTTCCTCATAGAAAACTCATTAGAACTGGCTATCCTGGTTTCCTAAGGAATTTAGTCCTATGTAACAGGTCTGTCCACATATTTCTCTGTGTCTCTGATTCACCAAACAACCTATCAATTTAAACCAGATTTGGCAGAACAGTATAGGTATCAAAGATACTTCATTTATTTGCAGGAAAATACATTCTGGGCAAAGGTGAGAGACTTTGTTATAATTCCCTACATGTGTTTTGCACTCAGCCTTTGCTAGATAACAAAGACGCTCTCTATGAGATCAAATGTGACATGAATGTATATGAAACATAGTTCAGTTTCACTGTTTCTGCTGTATCATGGAGAGAAAAAAGGTTTTTGAGGCATGTGGAGTTATAGCTCTATGTGTGCTTCAGTTTTGACTGTGTGCAGCTGTCCTAGCTGACATTCAGACCAATCTGAATCTAAAAATTAAGCTTAAATTATATTTTAAAAGTCTTTTCTCATCCAAATTAACTTTCTGCATGTGCTTGTTGTGTGATGATATTTCCTCTAAATTGTGATTATTCCTCTGTAGGATCAGAAAATCTGAGAAAACCATTGCCCAAAGTGGTTTGACTACATATAAATCAGACAAAAGAAATGCTTGTTTCTGTGATGCCAAACATCATCTCATCATCGGGAAGATAATAACATCTCTGAGTTGTTCTGGGGTCACGTCCTGGTTTCAGCTGGAATAGAGTTAATTCTCTTCCTAGGAGCTGGTACAGTGCTGTGTTTTGGATATAGCATGAGAATAATGTTGATAACACACCAATGTTTTAGTTGTTGCTAGGGTGCTTTTACACTAGCCAAGGACTTTTTAGTTTCCCATGCTCTACCGACTGAGAAGGCTGGAGGTGCACAAGAAGCTGGGAGGGGGCACAGCCAGGACAGCTGACCCCAACTGGCCAAAGGGATATTCCATACCATATGACGTCATGCTCAGTATATAAACTGGGGGGAGTTACCCGGGGGAGGGGTGACCGCTGCTTGGGAACTGGCTGGGCATTGGTCGGCGAGCAATTGCATTGTGCGTGACTTATTCTGTGTATTCTTTTATCATCATTATTATTATTTTCTCTTCCTTTTCTGTCCTATTAAACTGTCTTTATCTTAACCCATGAATTTTACTCTTTTTTTTTTCCCCAATTGTCTTGCCCACCCCACTGAGGGGGGGAGTGAGCAAATGGCTGTGTGGTGTTTAGCTGCCTGCCAGGTTAAATCACAACAGGTGGGGACATGATGATCCATTATGTGTGTTGCATGATGGAATTATGTCTGGTCTCCTAGGACCTACTGTGTGCATGATGATTTATCTCAATCCTTTCTGTCATTTTCCCATTAAGCAGACATGACTAATTATAATAGGTGCATAATCTAGCACTTACATTAGAGCAATGGGCTACATGTATATGGAACTCCCCAGTGCCTTGATCAGTATAATGCCATATACATTTCAAACACAATTAAACTTCTCTAACTTTGCAAATAAGATTATTTCCATTTCACATATGAAAAAGCTGACCCCTAAATGTTGCCATACTATAAAGCCATCCTGTCTTTTACTTCATCATCAGTATGTAGCCTTTTTTTATAATTTACTAAATGTCGGGCACATTCACCCCTTCCCTTTTCTTCCCAGACCACTTTCTTCATATAGTTGTCAGCTATAGCTGGCTATATATATAGAAGGCTTCTCACGTTAATGTGATACATTTTGTTTTATTTCTATTTCTATAGCCTGAAATCAGAACAGGCTGAATTAACAGCATCTTGCTGCCAAAATGTAACAGTTAATGACTACATTACAGAAATTTTTTATCATACCAACATGGATTCTTTATCACTTACTGTTTTTTACGGGAAAAAACACATGAAACATTAAAGACAAAATGGAACATAACTAAGTTCTTATTCTTTAACTCATTTTCAGATGCATAGTATTAAAAATGTTTGTTCTCACAGACAAAAATTTTCCTCTGTATTTAGTGCAGGTGAGAATAACCCTGTGCTGTATATGTGAGCATGACTGGGAATTTCTTTGAACCTCTGATGACTGGTTGAAAACTTTCTTTAAACAGAAGATACGGTGTCAACATGTAAAATGTAACGGCCACATCTGAGCTGTAGGAACACTCCCTGTGTCAGGGAAAAAGCCTGGATGTTCGCTATCTGCTGTCTCCTCTTCCTCTGTTTCCCACAGGGAAAAAAGCAGAGCCTGTGAGCAGGGAGGGATCCAGGTTTTCCACACCGGATGAATTCACGAGCTCTGCAGCCATGGCCACAGCACTTATCTGCTGAAGTGCTCATTACACCACCAGGCTGTTGAAAGGTCTGCTGAAGTGCTCATTACACCACCAGGCCGTTGAAAGTGCTAGGTTACCTCAGCTCTGCTGACAGCGAGGTGTGCTGATGCACTGCTCGCAGGTGCGTTATCAGTCCTCAGCAGACTGGATCTGCACGTGCAAAAGGGCTAACAGCATCAAAAGTTTTCCCTACGCTGTTTGCAAACATAATATGTGATTAAGGGTTGCAAGCATACTGCCTTAATCCTTGTACGGAGAGGCAGGGGAACGGAAGTGATAGACAAGTTCAATTTACTTAAATGTAAATAATACCTGTCACTCACGACATTTGGCCTCAAGACTTTTTATTTTGTTTGTAGCAAAGGATTTCAGGCTGAAAAAGATGACTAACACTGTTTAAATTACTTCAGAGAATTTTGAAAAGCAGTTTTCTTCCAGTTTAACACTCTAAAAGTCTGTATTTTTCTTCTATAAGATTAATATATACCCATAAGGAGACAAAAAATGCTGTTGGTGGAAAATAAAATAATTAATTTATAATTCAGTATTTATTTTAAAGCATACCTGAGATAAATGACTGGAAGATTTCATTGTACTGAAAGAAACTTGATTATATTAAGTTCTCTTAATTTAGGAAAAAAATACATTTTCAAGCATCCTGCACTATTTGTCCAGAAAGCTGTAAGAAACACGAGAAAAATAAGGATTTCTGAATATTAGGTTTTGACAAATCCATACTGCTGCTTGTGATGCTGTTTCTCTAAAATCCCTATTCTTCCAATATTATATGCTTGTCAATTGACAACTGAAATACAATATTGCCATTAGGGATACTGATAGGTCAAGCTACCAACAACACAGTAGACTAACTATTGTAGTTTCAACTGTGTCAAAATTTCTGCTATCACCATTACTTCTTGGCAAAGCATAGAAATCCCTTGCTTGCCAAGGTGCTCTCAAGGTCAATGACAAAACATTTACTGCAAATTCCAGAAGCTTTTTTTCATTTTAACAAAATTTTAGAGAAAAAAATAGCCTAAAAAAATAGCTGCTAAACTTAAAAAACACACAGAGCCTCTCAGCAGTTGGAAAAGTACAGGACTAATAGTTTGGAGTAAAAATAATAAAATATATTAAGAATTCATAAAGATTTATAGAAAAAGTATTTGGCATTTATGTCTTCACTTGTCATTTGCTCTCTCCACAACTGTATCTATTCCATTTAAAAGTTATAATATATATTTTAAAAAAGGAAATATTCTTTCCAAAATTTAAATGACACCAAATGAAAGATCTATTTATAACAGTATGAGACTTCAAGGGAAGATTTACTTAGAGCTTAATACACTTACTGGGATGAAGTCTGAACCTACCAAAGCTCTGGAGGCATATGTTAACAATTTCATAAAACATACCTTGTTGTGTCTTAGTGCTGCAGTTAGATAGATAATGGAGTACATGTGCTCCTCAGAAAGGGATTAATAACAATTTTCCGACCTTGGAAACAGTACTAATCAGTGCTATTGTATTTACATGCAAAAAATAAGTTTCTGTAGCCTACTCCTGTTTGGAGACTTGTATCTATGAGGAAGTACTCGGACAACACTGCCATGCTTGAAATACACCTATACATTTAAGTGCTTTGCAATGAAAAGAAAAGGTCATTTTAAAAAGCAGAATACACCTCACAGAATACTTTAGGGGGACAATGTAGCTGACTTCCTAACTCTGCTTTTAGTAGATTCCTGCCTCAGAGAATAATGGAATTTTAAGGGCTTGACTTAATTTTGCATGACCATAACTAACTCTTCTTGGCCTCTCCATTGAGGTTATCTGTCTTTTGAGAGATCATTTGACTGAAGGATATGCATGCAATTGCAAGACCCAGCCTTTCCTTTAGTAGTGATCAGGGATCAGTGTATAGTAACTTCTCTCGTTTTCTGAATTTTTTTATATGTTCCAAGGTTGCACTGAAGGGCACAGTAGTAGGAGGCTAGCAATAGTTTAAGTGTGAGGGCTATGTGCTATTTAGAGAAATATATCTTATGTTTTTAATGTGTTTATGAAGCTATCTATGAAGAACAATCCGATCTGAGGTCTGCTTATTCCAAGACTAGCAGAGACCAGCTCTATTGGTTTTCTGAGTCTGCTGTACGTTTGACTGAGCTTCCTACATGGAAAAAAAGGGGCCCTCTGTGAGATCTTTAAGATGCGTTAGCAACAGGGAACGAGGCAGGTGCTATGGCTCCCTAGGCATGAAGAGTGCAGAGGTGGACGCAGACCAAAAAGACTGCCCAGTATGAACACTGCAGGAGGCTGGAAAGCTAAAAGTAAAATGTTCCTAAGGGACTGTAAGAGTAGTTAATTATTCAGAGTTGTTGGTATGATAGTAGGTTATGATTGATGTTCAAAATAAAGTCAGTGGTGTGGTGCTACACAGTGTTGAAAATCCTTTCATTTGTATGAAAGATCTCACATGATCAAGAAGAAGAACTGGATTTGTATAATGGGACTGGATCTTACTTGTTCACACCATGCTTTATGCCTTTCCTAACTAGGAATGGCTGACTTTAGCTTCTAATAGAAGGTTGAGGATCTGAGTAAAGAGGCTACATAATAATCTTGGAATGGAATGGATCTTGCAGGTGAGTATGATGTCCAAACAAAAATATTAATTCATTTTTCAGCAAGATGATTGTAAATAATCTTATGGACTTGCCTTCTTCCACAGAATGAGTTACAAATGTACTTAATGGAATCTGGTGGCATGAATGGTGCTGTAGGAAGCACCCTTGAAACATGTGGTGTTCCTTTGCTCTCAGTTCTGGAGGAGGCAGATACTCTTCAGGGTTTGACTGTACAAAAGGTAACATACTCTTGCTTTTTCTCCTTTGAATACATTCAGTGTTACAGTCGTAGCTCAGTGTACTGTTCTCATTTTACATCACCGTTGTGAGCTGATAAAAGTTGAACATGCATTGAGTTTTAATAAATAGAGCAGGCAGGGATGTGAATAGGATGATCTCAGAGAGTGTGCCATTGTGACTTTAGCATCAGGATATGTTTCTGAATTCTATAAGAAAATGCTGCATAAAACTTTTTTCTGAGAAAGGAAAATACAGTTTCATCTTGCATTAAAAAAACCAACAAAACAAACCAGGCTCAGTACCTGCAAAATGTGATAAATTTAAGATGTTTCCCTTATAACTTGTGGGTTTTTTTCTGTACTGCTTCTTAATGTTAAGGCAGAATTCATTATATATTTTATTTCAGGCTGCTGTGAGGGCTCAGCATGTCTACCTTTCTTTCACTTCTGTATGTATGGTCTATATGCAACAGTGTATACATGTAATCTGTTAGCCATTTCATCAGTCAGATGTGTTGTCAACATAGAAATAGGCAATCTGTCTGCCTGCAGAGATCTTTTGAAACCCGGAACTAAATTTAATTGTTGCTTTCTCCTCAGAGGTAAACATTTTTAGGGAAACACAAAGGAAAAAAAAGCCTTGTCCAAGCTACTGCCACTCTTCACATGCAGGTTAATGTTTTAGGTTTTCCAGTTGGATTCACCTACCGCAGCCTGACAGGACCCTTAGCAGTTAAAAACTAACTGCTTAGGGGTTGCTTTTCCTTGACTGAGCACAGAAATGGGGAGATTTTATTCTTAACTGGGAGGTATTAATGAATTACCTAAATATGTAGTTCTGGCTGCCCTCAGTTTATCTTTTGATTAGGATAGAAACTGGCAAGTAACTCTGGCCTTTCAAAAACAGATGCATATATGAGAGAGAGGTTTAGGGATGCCAGGTGAGTAGAAAAGTTTACCTTTCCAAGACAAAAAAACCACTTTTTGTTAGAGTTAGAGTCCATTCTCAAAACTGCTCTTTCTCTTAACAAATAGCACGATGCCTAACCTGCTCTTTTACCATACTGGCCTATTTGCTTTGTAGAATAAGTACATGTAGATGCGTAGGTCTTCCCACCTGAAGAGAACAAAAGTTTAATTGTGTCCTTTATCATAAGAGTGTTCTAAATCCTGAATTTATAAGACAATATAGAATGAGGTTTCTTATAACTTTTTTCAGATGAAGCAGTTACATTTTGTATTGATATAATTGGAAAGTCTGTGAGAAAGGTGGTTTATCACATATTTTAAAGAGTTATGAGGAAGAAACAGGGCTTGCAGGTTCCTTGTTCTCATATTTACCTCATACAAAGTTATTTGGATAAAATGGCCTAAACTCTTTAGAAGGAATAGACATCTTTGCAATATCAGTCAATGAACAGGTTACCTATATGGAAAATGAAAAGCCCATCCTACCTTTAAGTAAAACAGACGCCATCTAGAACTGTATTGTTCTTGGTCCTACAGCGTATGAGGGATAAGCTAGTGAAACCAGCAAAGTTTTGTCAGTCTAGCCGTGCAACTGGGCAATTCCATTCCTTTGATTGCAATTTCCTAATTCATTTCACCTCAAAGCAGATTTATCCCTCCCCCCTTTCTTTTTTGGTTGTATTTGGCCTCTGAACTGAAAAATCACTTATTTTTATAACTCTCTAGTTTACCCATCTATAACTTTCTTCAAGGTTCTTCTACAAAGTGTCTTGTGGAGACTCTTGCTGTCTACAGGACTTAGCTTTCTTGTAGAATGTGCTTGGAATAGACAATACCTAAAGAGAGAATCATAGCTGTGATACATGAGCCTGTACCAAAGTTCTGCTGGTGAAAACAGAACTAAAAAAAAAAAAAAAAACCTTAATAAGGAAAAGGCATTCTCAGCCTTCTTTTTGTCCCACCCCCTAGGCAAAAAATGAGTAGCTTGTATACTTTCTAAGCAATCATCTTCGCTGACTGTGCTGGTCAGCCCACCAGCCACATTTGCTCTCTCAAAACCTGCAGCTGCTCTTTTCCCATAGGCACGCATTAAATCCCTTTCTCCCAGATAGTTTGTCTGTAGACGAGTTACATGAACAACATTACAGGAGATGGTCCAATGAGAAAGAGAGAATTACTTTTCAAGGCTTATCAACTTCTCTCAGAAAATCACTTGGCTTTCAGAAAGCAGCTTTATTCAGTACTCCCCGTAAACCTCCTCCTCCTCCAAGCAAATTCTTTTTCTTCTTTAGTCTTTGTCATCAACTTATGGGCAAAGGCCCATTCCTCTTGTTACAGACACCTCTGGCATCGTGGTCTGTTTTTGAAACAAAACCAAATCACCATACAAAGAAACGCATCACCCAAAATGCCCATCTAACTTAATAGATAATGGTATACTTACTGCATGCTTTTGCTGAAGTCTGTGCAAAACCAACAATATTATTAAAATTTCTGCTTAGTCCTCGTTCCATGTTGGTCTGTTGAGAGTCTCTGACTACCTTGACACTACTTGGGTGAATGCCTGGTGAGACAGGACGCGGTCACATCTGACAGAGAGCACTACAGCAGTTCAGTGTGTCTAGTTTATTGTACATAGGTTTAGCGCTCACTGACATTTAGCTGTCATTTCTTTGACAAACTGGGAATGTGGGGCTCTCTGAGGGCACCTTAAGATGGTACTCATTCGAGTTCTCCTACCATTATATACCAAATGCTTTCTAATACTGGAAGATATGCCTCTATCGTAGCTTGCGTATGTCTTCTTCATCTACTTGCTCTTAGCTTTTCTGTGCTTGTAGTTAATCAGTGTGCTCCACCACAACTTAGGCCTAAGTGGCACTAACAGGGAGCTTTACAGGACTTCTTCCACTGTTTTAGATTTAAGACACTGCAAGATCTCTCCCACCTCCAGATGAATGAATTAATATCCTTCATCATTTATGCAGCTTACTTTGGTACGTTGAAAGGGTGTCTGCAATCTCAAAGAGACCAGTACAGTTGTATCATCTATGTACAATCATTTAAGTAAAGAAGTGACAGTACAGCTCTTTTGATTAAGAAAATAACAACTCTTATATTTGTATTATAAATACTTATTCTTGCAGTACTTGGCAGTCTGTTATGAATTTAAGCTGTGCCAGACAAAAGTCATAATGAATCCTTCTCCAAGTTGCTGAATTAACTGAATGAATAAACTTATATCCTGCTACTTCACAAATTGTTGTCCTTTTTCTCACCCCAACCACCAAAAAAATAAAACACCATTTCTGGTTTTATCCAACATACTGCAAGGATTGTGCTGTTGGGTCTGGAGAGCCTGAATTTAATTGTTGTTTTTGTTGATTAGGGCCAACTGAATTTAAATATCAGGCTTTCATTGCAATCTTTCTGAGCATGAAAAGCACATCATAGTCCATCTGGGTGAAACCTGAAAAATGGAAGTGAAACAAGCATTTTGTTATTTCAGCTTGTTATTGATGGAGCTGATCAAGAGAAAAATATAGCAATATTTTAAAAGATGACTTCTTTTCAAAATTTTGTGATTTTGGGCAGGGATGGTCATAACTCTTTTGTTATAACTTTTTGTGTTGTGAAAAGTGTAGCAGTTATTTTTAAGAGACTCTTTTCCACTGAAGTGTGATTTCTATCTTAAAATAATCAGAAAATGTACTTATTTTTATCAAAACTTGTAATAATTTTTTTTTGCTTTACTATCTCTACTAACAAGTGAGACTGAATTTAACATAATACATGAATATTGCATCTAAATACAAACCTTAAAATCAGATACACATCATGAACAGAGAACACAGATGTCTGCCAAATTTCTATTAAAAAAAATCCTGAAGTCTGTTCTAAATTTTGTATGTGATACTGACTGTTCATTGAGAAATGAAAAGTTTCAAACCTTGAACATGAAAGTCCATGCCTATTTTTCTGATTTATTGTGCTATTGTGTAGCTTACATTAACTTATACTGTGGCTTTCACTTTGTGCAAGGCTTGTATAGTATTAAAGTCAAAACATATAACATACAAGAGATACAAAAGAAGTCATATGAAGAAATCTTCTATTTTGTCATTCATGTTAATTCAGGCAGCCTTCTTCTATGTTTAAACTGACCAACGACATATTTAAATCAGGATTTGAGGTCACTTCTTTCATACTAGAAGTTCAGTATGTGCTAAAAAGATACCAAAGTAATGCTTAATTGAATTATGCAGTAGGGTAACTAATGTTCATGCTTTGTTCTCCTTGAAAGTAGGCAGAAGTTAAGGCAAATGCAATCTAGAACGGATGCAGAAGAGAGTGAACAGGAGCTTTTACAGACTCGACCTTTTCCCCAAATCCCATTCTTTGGGATTTCCTAGGACTCAGAAGAAATTTCTCTAATTCCTCGTGCATGCTTTAATATCCTGTTGACTTTCTTCACCTATAGATTTTTGGAAGATTAATATTGGGCTTTTTTTCTGTCATTGCAGATGGAAAAAGAATGGGAACAGAAGTTTTTGGAATGATTTTTCATGGAAAATATGACTGAGAAAGTGTTAGAGAGTAAGAAAACTAAAAACAGAAGTGGGGAAAATACAACTTTTTTTAAATAATATTTTTAAATTATTTTCTATCAATATCTAATGCACTGGTTCTGAGTTCCTTTTCAAAGGCTGACTCAAAACACGAATGTAAACCAATGCTTATGTTAATTTGCTCTATATCAGCCCCATGTTATTCAGGTTACACAATGAAGTGTTTGAAAGTTAACACAAGGTACGACTCACTGTGTAGTCCTAGCTCTGTAATTGCACATAGCCCAAGGACAATCAGCAATTTCCTATCAAAAATTGTATTATGACAAGTAACTAAAGGCTGTACTACCAAGCACTTAGGAAAAGAGGTGGCTTGAGGACTGTACAATCAATCTGAATTCTGACATTTCCAAATCCGCCTTCCAATTCTCTTCCTTCTCCTGCTCTTGCAGTAATGCGGTACTTCCAGGCAGCTTGATATGGCTGCTTAATACATTGCTTAGCAGTAGTATAAACCTAGTCTGGGAATGTGCCAGGGTGATTTTGGTACACAGCCAAGATCTTTTCCTGAGGAACAGAAGTTAAGGGAAGAGACATTTTGTTTCTTTGTACCTTCAGTCAAATGTGAATGTGATTCCATGAAAAGAGAAAACAGTTTTGGCATCTTCACAGATTTCTTACCTTCAGGTTCCACAGTCTGCAGCAAATAGCAGAAATGTGGAAGTTTTGAAAAACTTCTTCAAATTGGAAAGCATTAGACATTTTGAATATATAAGCTGTAATAAGCTACTGTTATAATATTCAGGAAAGGATCTTCTAAACTCAGGTCTTGGCACAAGAAAGAACGTGCCATTCACCATTAAAAATAAACTAACAAATAAAAAAGCATTGAAAAGCTGAGAAAAAAGTGCCTCCATTACCAATAGATTAAAAGAAGTCCTGTTTGGTCCCTTTTTCTGAAAGCATCTTTGTAAAATAGGTTTATTTCTTAAGCAAATGTGCAAGGGAAAAAACTCCCATAACCTAAAGGGAAATTTTATGAGGTAAAAATCTTCTGTAGCTTCCTACTCATAGGACATAGATGATGGACTGCACATTTTTTGGCATGTAAACGCAATTAACATTTTGTAAGTTATACATTAGACCCACTCAAAAACCAAATGCATGCACACACACTGGTGAGAGCAGAATAGGCCTCCAGCTGCACAGCTTTAATAGGAGGAGATAGGGTAGTGCACTACAGAGCTTTGTAACCGCGGTGGAACAAATAGAGATATTTTCACCTGCTGCTGTACAGCTGAGCTCTAGTAAGACATGATTGTTAGGAAAGTATTAATATATATAAATGTATACACATATAGAAATATATACTTAAATGCATAGGCTGTTTAAACTGCATTAGCAGATTGATCGTAAAAGCATTATATAACTGGTAAATACAAGGAAAAAGTTGAAGAAACCATAAAAGAAATTGTAATAAAAAGAAGAAAACCAGTTTATGCAATATGTAAATTATTGCATAAACTTCATACAAGGCCAGAGAAAAACTAATAAAATGTTGGCTCATATGTTGGACCTGCTCATTCAGTCCTTTGCAAATCCTATATTGTTTGTGCCTTGTATAGAAAACAGAAAAGTGTGAATAGACTCCTTCCTCTAATACCAGCCTGTGAATACATCCAAACAAAGCTTCGATTTTTCTGTTGCTCTGAGGCTCACCACTTAGTTTTTCTGAGTACCTGACTAGCGTTATATGTCAATGATCTTAAATGATCAGAGGAGATCCTCTGTTGCCTTTTTTTAGAGATTTGAACCAATGCCACAGTAGCTGTTGATTGTTTGTTAGACATTGCCTGATTTAGAAGGGTCTAGAATGGAAAATGCCAGCAATGAAAACATACGGTCATTCACTCCTCAAAGAGGAACAAACGTCTCTCCAGCAAGATTTTGAAACGGTGACCTTTTTTTTTTTTAACTTCATATGGAAACATACATCTTTTTGATGATACATGAGTAGGTTTTATATCTTTATGGTTTTCAACTGCCATCCCTCTGTCATGTGATTATGTGTGCTTTCTTTACCGAAACCTAATTTCATTGGGTTTGTTTTCATAGCAGGAGAAGAATGCTGAAGAACAGACTGTATAGTTCTCACTTCTGCAGTGACCCAGCTCCCTGTGGAGTCATGAAACTTCCTAGGGGTGTCGTGTCTTCTTCATCTCTGGCTGCTTCTATTGGTCTTATCTAAGATACTTTTTTTCCACTCTTCTTTTTTTAAAAAATGCACTTCTACTAGCAGGCAGTAAATGAAACCACCTTCCTTTAAACAGGGTATGAGTGAAAAGGAGACTTTTTCCATTTCTCTTCATTAGTTGGGATCGTGGGACAGTATGAGGATGGTGTTAGGACGAAGAGAGTGTGTCAAACCTGCATTTAGCAATTATCTACCATGGACCTAAGTTAGAAGCTTTCATTTTGCAGAGAGGGGAAAATATAGTTTCAGATGTCTATGACGTTTGCTTATTAGAAAGGATTTTGTTGCAGGCATATTGTTGCAGGCATAGAAACTATAGTATTGCTTGCAACGAGGACTAGACTAGACTACTAGTAGTGAGTAGTAGTGACTTTGTCTGTTAAATTAAAAATTAAAAAAAATCCAAACAGTATTTTGGCAAAGTTAAAATTTTTTGATTGTTTGTTAGATATGGTTTTAATTGGAAATGAAATGCAAGACAGCTGTAATAATAGTAAAGCTGTATATTACAATCAAAGCTGATCTACATTTAATATACATTTTTTCATGTGTAGCAAGTAAAACTGATAGCCTACTGTACTATATAACATCCTTAGAAAATTAATATTAAAGCAAGTAAGTTATAAAGGATACAATGAAGGAGTTTGAAGGTTTTTCTTCAAAGCTGTCACCAAAATGATATTTCTGGGGGTCAAATGACCCTACTTTTCCTGGGCTCTGTTAAAGTACAGAAGGTAAACAACTGTTTTGATTCTAATGAAAGAGAATGTTAAATTTGCCTCTTGATTTCTGCTTAGGCAGACCTGTGTCTTTCCTTAATAATCTTAACGTGATTTCCAGTCAGAAATGGAATCAGTAAAACTATGGAGTTAATTGGGATCTCTTCAATGTAATGTAATCTTACTGTTAACCCACATTTAGGGTTGCTCTACTGCCCATCAGCCTCTGAAAACATCACCTGCAATCTCATACCTGCTATTAATACCCATTTCTTGAGATCATGAGGGATGTAATTCAAAAACCTTGTTTTTAAGTTCCTCTTCTTTCTAATCTTGGCAGATGCCTTGCCTTCATCATCGTGCTGGTTGTCGTTTCAAACAGACATGGCCTTCATAGAGGATAAAAGAAGTATTTTATTTGTAGCAAACTTATGCATTATTTTTAAAATAAACAAGCTGGGGATTATAAAAAAGTACCTTTTTTTTTAATTAATAAATGTTTCCCACCTAAATATGCCTTCCAGAAAAGGAGTAATTAAAATATTTTTATGCTGGTCTTCCAGCACAGATTGCAGATTCAAAGGAGAAAGAAAAATCTCAATTTTTAATAAATACAATACCTACTGGATATCATATAACAATTGTAATTATCTTATCTTTGAAATGAATAATAATGCTTGCTCCTGATTAAAATAGTCAGTCATATTTAAAATGTAAAACCTGGATCATCTGTGGTTAAAAAAATACAGGCAGAAAGAGCAAATACTAACATTACCTTCTAATAAAAGATGATCGGCAAGTAATAGCATATCTGACAGTAGCAAATGATCAACTCAGAAATTTCTATCAAATCATTACAGTTGTCTGAAAATACATTTAGTGCTCCAAACTGTTAGGTTCATGGAAAGTACTCCTTTCACATTACTGTCTTTGGAACAAAAGAATGAATTAGGTGCCCAGATCTGTATAACTAAATTGAAGCTATAAAAAAAAAAAAATGCAGTCAAGTAAGTCAGATGCTGATGGATTCCCAGATGATTTTTAAACATTCATAAAATGTTTAACTCCATTTTATAGACATACACAAGAGCTTTATTGCACTGTTAGGGCATGAAAACAGATAACAGTTCTATTACAAGTTACACTTTGGACCCCACATTTATTTGTGCATGAACACATGCTTACACGTACATTTAGAGGTAAATGAATGAATATTAGAGAAGATTTTCTCATTCAACCTAAAAGGTCACAAATGTTTTCAAATGTGATGAGAGCAATTTTTCAGAGAAAAATTATCTCATCTGAAAAGTCTTTTTTTAACTATTTGACCTAGAAAAATGTTCATCTATTCCATTTTTTAAAAAAAAGTCTATCCATTTTTTATTTTCTCAAGCTCCAGCTTCAGCTGTTCCATACAGGGGGGGAAAAAAAAAAAAGCATTAACTACAAAAAATAGTATTAAGTATTAACCTTAAAAGATTAAGGGATTGGCAATTAGCTACGTACATAATACCTTTATTACTTCTAAAGATTTACAGAAAGTCAGTGATGTCAATATTGAAGCATTCTGCAAAGGTATTCAGGTAAGATTAAGTAAGTTACAAAATCATACACGTGTGTTTGGAGATAAGTAGGGGAATATCTATGTTTTACACTGTACATTCCCTGAAGCAGTGCCTACCGCCTACTCTACCTGATATTGCAAGCAATGGAGGGTGAGGAATGATGACTTGGTAACACATTAAAAACAGCAACATGACACTCCTCTTCCAGTGGAAAGCACATGGCAGTGAGGACTGAAATAGGTTTTTCCTCCTGCTGCTCCTGACCTGCCCACACGAAGGACCCAGGCTGGAATCGCTAGGGTCGTGTACAGTAGAAAAAGTCGGTGTCAGCCCAGGGAAAATGCAGACTGCAACCACGATTCCTGCAGACTTTAACAGATTGGTGCTGAGTTTCTCATTGGAGTCGAAGGCACAGTCACATTAGGGCTTATAAAAATTCAGTATAATCGCCAGCTCTTGGACCCTACCCAAAAGGTCATGAAAGTTAGACCTCCTCATGAGCTCAAACTCTTGTTTGGGACTCTGTGAGTCCCAGTCTAGTCCTGTGAAAGTTACAGGTACTGACAGCAACCGCAGAACGTCTCTGCAAATTTGACATCCGTTTGCTAGCATCAGTCCAGATACACCCACACAACCGTGGAATATGCACCAGTTTAGGGTATGGTGTCCCCAAGACGTTCTCAATCCAAGGTTTGTAAAACAGTGGGTTTGTACACTCTCCTGGAGGAGGTGCTTCATCCAGTTCTCTAAAGCTTCAGTACGTTTTGTGGTAAAGTAAATAATGTGAGGTATGATGCTGAGGCAGTGGGTTTGTGACAGCTACCTCCTCCACTACCATTAGTACTACTATATTCTGAAATATCTGATATCCACAAAGGCCACTATTTGAAATAGTGAAGGCATAAATTTCGTTTGTGAGCTCATAGAAAAGTTATGCATCCAGATGCTTTTCTCGGGCTGCAGGGGCAGCTTGCAGTGTGAGGGGCTGGTGCACTGTCAGTGCAGCTGGATTTTAAACAAGCCATTTTGTGAGCAAAAACAATGAACTCTAGACTGCTAGGAATTCTTAATTTTTCTCCTCTATTACATGTCCTAGCCTCAGTAACCACAACTCACCCACTGTCTCCTGCAACAGCTGGACAAAAGAAAATCTTGCCCTATGTAGTCCAGAGCGTGATCACGGGGATTGGCCAGAAGATGACAGCAATGCTGAGTATGTGATAGTTGAAATTTTCTTGGCTTCCCTTACTGATAGGACTAGTTGCAGTCTTTGTTCTTTACCTGACAACAGTTTTCACAGAATTTCTAAGCTACTACCCACCTTTCATTTTTTTTCATTCTTACCAGACTGGGTTGCACGCTAGGCTGTGTCAAGCTTCACTAGGGTCCTGAGCAAGTTTCTCAAGGATGGTCCCTACTTAGACATGTTTCCCAGTATCTTCCTGCACATCCAAAGCTTTCCTACCTAACTCTTGTTATTTCTTTCCCTCAGATCTCCACAGTGGCAACTCCCAGCTAGTCTAGACAATACAAGTGGAAGTACATGTTTCTGTTTGGATATTTTGGAGCAATATGGGTGGAAGCTGGATATTAAAACATTGGAGTTCCTGTGTCTTAAGGATAGGCTCACCACAGCTGTAATAATGAAATACATTAGTTGGCATATGACCACTAAGAGTCAGCTTTCCTGATAGACAAAATTTAAGGTTAAAAGATTGCAATTTCCTTAGAGCATGGAGTTGCAACAATATCACAAAAATACAGGGGGGAAAAAAAAAAAGGCAACAAAATGTGTGATGAAGGCTATATTTAACAATAGTCACATTTTGTTCCTCAGCATCTCAGCTAGATTCCACTCCTCTTTCTGTTAGGTCAAGCTGGAATCTCCTTTAAATTTAACACAGATCTCTCTTCCTCCTATTTTCTCAGGTTCTTGCTGTCTCCTCCCCTCGGGGAAATGGGTAAGAAGGGGAAAGGATGGGACGACTATAATACAAAACTATGCTAAGCCAGACTGTCCTAGCTTCCACTTGTGTTTTGGAAGACTTTGCTTCCTAGTTTGTGAAATTTGGCACCAAGACACTCCATGTGTTATAGTCAGTCCCTTTTCTCCACCTTCTTAAGGTTCTTCAGTTAACATTTCTATCCCACATCTTCATTATCACATTCTTGGTTTTAGGCCGTTTTTTTTCCTTGTGCGTATTTCTGGAGACATATTCATAAAACCTTAGTCTTTATATTATAAGAAACATAAAATGAATAGTCCTCTTTCCTATGTTCATTCTCTTTCTCAATATCACATGGTTTAGTTTGGAAGGAAATTTCTCTTTTTTGAGAGTGTATCACAAGACCAGATTTAAAGGTTACCTAAGAGGTATTAACTGGTGGACAAACAGATAGGTCAATCAAATATCATAATTTCCCTGTGGGAAGGGAGGGAATTGTAGGAATAGAATATGCTTAGAATGAATTTGGTAGCTCTTGTTCCCCTGTAGTGCTTTTCATTAACAGAGGATAACTCCCACAATTTATAAAGGGGAAAGAATATGAAGAAAGGTGGTAAGTAGGTGGAATATTTTTTTAATACAGGTCTTCCCATGGTAGAAAACTTTGAAGAATCAGAATTGAAGTTTGTCTTCAAGCTTAAGTGTACTTTGCTAAGTTTCAACCTTTGAGTCTTTAAAGATAATTTTAATGGAAAATAATACTTTCTACACAAAATGTGATTTCATTCCCTAAAAGTTTTCCTCCAGTTGTTTGAGTATTGTAGGTAAAATGCCAAACATATTATTTTAAATAGAACGCTTATATGGTATTCACCATGTTTCATATCTAGAAATTGGCAGAAGCCAGTCAGAAAATTATTGTTTTTATAGCTATATTTTTTGCAAGGGGATTAGGCTTAATAGGTTCTCTAAGATTTAGCTGCCTTAATTCAAAACATTATTCCCCCATAAGCAGAAGCGAAGTATCTTACCCTTGGATATTGCGCTTCATAGTCAAACATACCAGCCTGAGACCCTCATGATAAAGCCACTATACATATACTTCTAATATCCCTGCTACAGGGCATTGCTCTCCAAAACCAGACTGAGGCAGACATCTGGGGAAAGTAATGCCTCAGGCTGGTGTAGTTACCTCTGAGACAGCACATCTGTCAGGACAAAGTTAGTTTGCCAACGCAGTTACTGGGGCCCCAACCATGCCCATGGTATTTCTTGTTTTGGGACAAATAAAAAAAAAAGCATGAATTCTGATTTGTGTCAAAAGGCAGAGTCTCAGAGGAGCAGAGATTTGACTCTCGCTAGCTCTCTGATAGAAAGGCAGGGGTGACAATATTCCCTTTTCTGATCTTGAGAAACAGGCTAAACTATCAGCTGTAATATATCACCCTACAAAACAGGAGATGTCACTTTTTTTTAAATTTACCTTTCTGACACAGGTCAGAAACAACAGGGTAAGATGTTAGCCTATCTGTCTACCCTATATTTGGGGGATGAAGGAATATGCACTATGGGTCTGGATAGTAAGCCAGTAATGAATATGCATGCAGTTTCATGCAGGAAGTAATGGTTTTGCTTTTCACAGTGCCCATGGAAAACAATAGGGTTTTTAATATTGTCTATGTAGGTGATTTATGCTTCATGCTACTTCACAAAGGACTCTGGTTAGTATGTGATTTATAGGTTGGAGCAAAATAATTGTCTGAAGCCTAGCTGAAGGTAGGCTTTCAACACATCAATAATGCATTAGCTAATGTTTCTTTCTTGGCATTGCCTATGCAAATTTCTATTATAATAATAAAAATTACTGTTTATTTTAGATTGGAAACAGCTTTAGGTGAGAACATGTTTTTTATCAGATGTCTTGATTAAATACTAACTGCCAGTTCCCTGATAAACTTTTAACCAGAGGTTCTCCTTTAGACTGAGCTGGTATTTGGTCAGGGAAGAAAAGGGAGAAACACAGCCTTCTTTGCTCTAAACTGGGAGAGGGAGCTCTCTGTGCTCCTCTTTGGCAAGTGTGGTGAAAGTCCTTCCTGGCTGGAAACTTCAAACACTGGTGTTAACTGTTATTGCAGAATCATTCATGAATTCACGGGGGATATATATAGTCAGATTTAAAATATATACTGCCAAAATTTGTTCATTTTGCACAAGTGAAGATAATTTCATTTAAACGAATTACTTTCTGACAGAAGTATATGGCAATACATATTGTCTGTCCAAAATAGCATTAGATTTGATTGACCTTATGTTGGGTAGATTAGAAATTAACTTCTCTGCTTGAAATAATTTGTGACTTGATTACCTGCTGCATCATTTCCCTTTCCAAATGATGATTTCACACCAACAGGTGTACCAGAAATAATCTTTTACAAAATATATAAGGTGTTAGTTCATGGCAATGTGTTTTTCAGAAGGAATCATACTATGTCTTTCCTGCCTCCTCCTTTTGGCTCCATTGAATTGGTACCTCCTGAGTTTCTGAGAACATTTGCCTTCCTGAGATTTCTGAAGAAAAACGGGGTAAAGCATTCAGGGTGACTGCTTTGGGGAATCTTCCTTCATAAGTTGTGACTTTCACAGCAAATATAACGTACGAATGTGTTATGAACACAATAATATTTTTGCAGGGAAGTAACAAGAGAGTTCGGCTGTCTTCCTGTGATTCAGAGTAGCTTTGCTATGCATTTGTGCCACAAGGTGCCCATGGGACCCATATGCAAATGAATATTTGATCATTCTGACTGGTGCTATCCAAAGCAGCTGAAAATAAATACCAGACCGATCATCTTATAAGCCCAGGCTGGCTAGTTTACACTCTGTAGAATGTAGAATGAAAATGCTTTGTATTTTACACATATTTTGCTTATCTCTTATTGCATTTTTATTGTAATAAAATAAATAATAATAATGCAATTCATACATGGATTTTAAAGAAAAATACAAGAACAATAATAAATAAATGGGGAAAACCTGTTGAAAATTACTAATAGAGATATGATTATACCATCAAACCCATTTTCCATGCATGTTATATGATAAAATAATATACTAAAGAATAAATGGCTAATTAGCTTTGGGAATGTATCACCTTCTTCAATTTCACTGGTAGGAAATTTTCCAAACAGCAGTTCTGACGACAAGACATGCATGTTAGGGAGGTGACACAAGTTCTGCTGTATCGTTACCTCTTACTGCAGAGATTGAAAAACTAAAAAATGCCCAGGAATGCTGTATGTTCTGAAACTGCTGCCCCTTTTGTACGAGATACAGCACAATCTTTAAAAAAAAAAATCATACCATTATTTCTATCTCAATTTGAGGACACGTACAATTTTTCCCGGATCCTACAAGACAATTTTTTGTGTAGCTGAGAGGTGGTGAAAAGGGGGCAGGGACTGCATGTGAAACCAGGTCTACAAACTTACAAATCTTTCAGGGTTAATCTGTAAGGGAAACGTCTTTTTGTCAGTTAATTGAATAGGATTATGTACTTTTCTGGTTGGCAACTGAGAGGAAATATTCCTCTCCTTTTTGATCCTTCAAGAGCTTTCTGTACTTTAAACAATCGCTAGTCTCATTTGAACAAAGATTACGTTTAATATGTTGTAAGGTGTCTTGAAAGAATTCTCTTGTAGGCATATCGCAGTTTTCTCTCTAACATCACAGAATATTCTGATTTGACATATCATTAAAACAGAAATTAAGGAAGAAGTCATATTCTGCCCAAAGTAGAAGTTCACTTATAATATCCTTTTGACATTACGCTAGAAATACCTAGGAAGCCACAACTGTATATAGGCTAAGTATTTTTCTCTATTCCTTTTTATTTTCATATCTTTTATAAACAATTGCATAATTATATAGATGTTTTTACTTGGATAAAAATAATGCAGAACCTTACTCCTAGCAGATGTTCCAAAATTCATATAATTGGGAATCAAGTTGCTAGAAAATAAAAGGACAGGTAAACTTTCATCTGCTTCACCACTTACTAATTGACTCTGGCCAAAAATTCAGAACAAATGAAATAATAAGGGCTATTCTGAGGAAAGAGAATTTTCTTGGCCTAGTATCATAATTTTCACACTTGTTAGACTTGGATGCAAAGCGTACAGCAAATAATGAAGATGCAAGAATCTTTAGATCATAATAATATTCTGGGTTGGTTATTTTTATTTATTTAAATGGGATTCTATACCTGGTTTATGGTGGGCTAGTAAAAATACTTTCAGCACAGTTAAAAATCTTTTTGGAAATCAGAAACATCAAGATTTCTTTATTCTCCCATTTCCCCTATACAGTTACATAGATGAAGTTACAAAGCTTTTCCTTATAATTCCATCACCCAAGCACTGTAATCAATTTTCTAGATTGCATCTTTCCTATTTGCCGCAAGATTAATCTCTAGATGTAAGTTCAGAAGAGTTTTACAGAGAAAGTCTAATTTGCAGAAGGTTGGATGTGCAAAAACAACTAAGTCATAACAAACTTCGTAATCCGTTTGCTAAGAATATTGTCTATCAATTTTGAAAATCTGAAATAAATCTGACAAGCTTTCACCTGTAGAAATATGTTTCATTGCCCCAGCCTATAGCACACTGTATGCTGCAAATTCCTGATACATAAAACTTCAGGGCAATGGTGCAGTAGAAAGTGGATATCTAGGAAAAGAGCTATGAAGCTTTTATTAAGCTTATCATAAAAATCGAACTTTTTTCACTGAAAGCGTTTATGAAGTACATTTTTATAGCACAATAGTAATGCGCTCTCTTGTCAGTCCCATACATTTGCAGTTTTTCTTTCTCAAGCAGTTCAGGTTCTTACTTATCCATCCCTGTTTTGCATATAGCTAAAGCAAACACGAGCAATTCAATTTTTTTTCTTCTTCCTGATCTCTGCTAAACATTATGGTTTTTTTCAGAAGTCATTCTTTTTGCTAGATCCACCTCAAGGAGCACTGTAATTAATTGAAGACTGGGTCATCACTGTGGAGGGCACAGAATGGCTATGTGTGACACCTCATTTTTCAGGTTCGGATGGACTTGTGCCTTTTTTTTTTTTTTTTTTTTACTTTCGTAGTTTAGATGTTTGTTTCATTGAGTTAGTTGTATTGACACAGTATTTCAGTGTTTGGCGTTGGGCGTCTACGCGGCTTCCCGTAGAAAGATGCCCTCCTGGGCCGTGCGTCCGAAGGGATCTGCCACCCGAGCGGGGGATGCCGCGGCCGCGGCCGCGGCCACGGCGATCTGTCAGCCTGGAGAAAACCGGGCAAAATCGCCAAGGCCGAGGAGAGCACCTGGCCTCAGCTCTACGTCATGCCCGGGGGCGGCGGGGG
>NW_008794458.1:2305809-2318090 GCF_000699145.1 Aptenodytes forsteri | reverse complement strand
GGGGCTGGTGCCCGAGGGCGTGGGGGGCTAGGGAAGGGGAGCCTGCAGCGGGCCGGGGGGCAGGCAGGGAGGGAAGGGGGTGACAGCCACATGGACCGAAAGGCAGATGCAGAGGCTGACTGTGATCAAAATTAGAGGCGGCCTCTTAGCTGAGAGTGGCCCGGGATGCTCTGCGAGGCCGAAGATAACACCGTGTTATCAGATTGGCCATGGGCACTTTCCCTGATGGGGTACAGCAAGCGTTGAAAAGACAATGAAGTTGGAGAAGAGTGCACGCAGGGGCCAGGATTTCCTAAACTTCAGACGCTCATCAGTTTGGGCTTTCTCCTACCTTTTGTGTATGTGAGGACGAGAAGGCTCAGGGGAGCTGGAAGCCCCAAGGCCTCTGCTGGTTTGCACAGCTACTGATGTTTCCAATAATCCCAAAAGACCAGGGTCCCTGTGGGCTGGAGACTAAACCTGGCTGGGAGGAGGGCTGAGGTTCTTCCTGGGTTCACCTTGGTTTTTTTCTCTGGGTGTGCAGAAAAGTGGTCTCCCCTCCAGGAAGGTGGGCAGCCTCCCTCCTACTTCCCCCGAAACCTAACAGAGCAGGGGCCGGGTGAAATCTGCCCTGCTCCAAGTCGTGCTCTGCGAGCTTATCACATTGCTAATATTTATCTCCTCCTCCTCCCCTCTTCTCCCTTCCCCCCAGATGCTGTGCTTTGCTTGCAGACACAGTGTGCAGGATGGTGGGAGACTAATCATTAAATGACCTTTGGAGCACTTTGCTGCCTTGGCAGAGACGTTAATTCCAAAAGAGCACCGAGAGTTTGGTCCGAATCCTTTAATAACACCAACTCCAAATGTTTGAGAGATGGTGTAAATCCAAAGAGAATGGATGCTCTTATTAATGATTTTGCAACCCCAGAGCCTCTCCATGCATCAGTCAAGCATTAGTCAGTCTGAAGAAGCAATTTCTAAGCCTTAGTTTGTTTCTGCAGTCCTCTGCTTAACCTTTGCTCATCATTTTTTTCCCAGCTCAGTAGTGTTATTAGATGGGCCCAACACAAACCAGTGAGATGATAGTATCGCATCACCTTGATGTTGGTAGTTGGAGGAAGAGTTGATCTATTTGATTTGCAAATCTGTATTTGAAGGTATCTCAGAGTCCTTTAAGTGTGAATTTATGTATATGCATACATATAGTATGAGAAAAATATAAAAGTGAATACTTTTATATACCTATGTGTATAGTGTATATGCAACTAATGATGTATAGTGTATATATAAGAGTTCATATTACAGTAATCTTGGATGATACTTGCTGCCTTGTGAAAATGAAATTGTGAAGAGCGTGATATTTCATTGCAGCATATCTTAAGTAGCTTGAATATCTTGTTTTGAAGACATTAATCTGATTTTTTTTGGGGGGGGATGTATAACTGCATTTTTTTGGAGTGGCTATTATTCATGGTCGGAATGATTATCATACTTCTACACTAAGCAGCAGTGAAACAGTTCATACAGTGTCTATGGAGGATTTTCTCCTACTGAAGAGGTGTGTGGGGGTGACAATTCAGACTACACAGCCTCAGGCAGGTGGTAGTATAAGCTTAAATATGACATGGGGATGCACATCTGAATAAATCTATTAAGTACAATGTAAAATGGATTATATTTTATAGAAAATAGCATCAAAATTCAAATGAGATGTGATGGTTGAAAGGTATGAATATGTGTGTATATATCCATAGCTAATTGGATTCTGGTGACTGAATTTCTAAATTAATGCAATTTTTATTCACCAAGTGAAACATTAAAGGTTTGTATTTTTTTCCCTTATGTCTATCTCCAAGTCCAAACCTTAATGAATTACACTAGAGCTGTCGTAATGTAGGTGAATACTTCAGTTTTCAGGGATATAAATGTCTGTTAACAAATGAATATTTTTAACCTCAAAAAAATACTGAAAGGAGGGAAGAGAGCTATGGGTTCTGGAAACTAAGGCTAAGATCATTTTGAAATATGTAAATAGAATTGTATCTTTTGCTGGTTATGTTTCATTCTTATACACTGGAAGTCATTGATTTTTTTTTTTTATTGGTCAAAATAGTCTACATTCCTTGAATATTTTGATGTCTCCTGAAAAGTAGATTGATTAGAACTTGGAGAGCTGAGGTGACTAATACCAATTTTAGTTCTAGATTTGGGTAATAAAACTAATTCTAACCTTTAGGCTGGTATCCAATTCATTATGGAAATTCTTCCAGAGCAGCTTTTATTCTGTCTTGTTTTGTGACTGAGGGAGCCCTGGCTGGGAATCAAATAGAAGATACTTCAGTATAATGCAACCTGTGAAGTTTCAGGTAAAACTGAGTGACATAATACCGTAGAACAAAACCAGATAGCATATTTAATTTTAGTAAAGAAAATCCCAAAATCAACAACCTTTGACTTGGTGTGAACTTTTTGGTAGAATTTAGTTTTCCAATAATTTAGTTTTCAAAAACCCAAGTTGTAAGTCGTCTTCTGATTGCATCCGTTTATTGATTTTGTACTTTGTAAAATAGAAACTCTTTATGAATGTGGTTTTTTACAAGTTATCACATGTTTACCTCTGACTTACTATGGCTATACCTTGCTTTAAGTACTTGTTACCGTGTCTACCTACTCCCCCATACATGCAAATTGGATTCATATGCGTGAGTGCTGTCTCCAGTCACAGAGGACAGACAAACGTCCATTCTGAACCAAGTGGTCAGGACTCGGAGCTATTTTGCCATCAATAAGTGATTCTGGTCAGAAAGGTTATCTGAAGTCAAAGACGAGGCCTGAGTCTTGATGGGAATACGTGCCAAGAAGTACTGTGAGAATTTGCCCTTACTTTTTGTTTAGTGATACCTGACCATCAAGACTTTTTGCCTTTTTTTCACCATAATCATCAAGTGCTCGTCTACCATTGGATTTACATCTTAATGCGCTTCTGTATATTTTCTGCCAGTCTACTATTTTCAAGTAGACCCCATTGTTCTGATATCTTTATGTTGTTAAAGTAGCTTCTTTTGATGTAGGGTTGGAGGGTCAGCTTGCCAAAATGAGGAGCTTTACCAGCCTCTCTGTTGTTGTTGTAATCTGACATCTGCCTCCATTGGGAAGATCATGGTTTCTGCCATGGAGGTGTCAGGCCATGAAGAGTCATCCAGCCAGTTAGACCACTTAGCCTATCTCCTTACTTTTGTAAAGCATGAGCTGTGTATAAAGCATTTCTAAGGTGCTTTGAAATTTTAAATATATATTAAAGCCTATGTAGTAGACAATCTGACATGTATACATGATCTTTTCATCGAGGTATCGCAAGTATCTTTGAAACTTAGAAACTGTAGTCAATGAGGATAACTGTAATTAAAACATCTGTTTCCCTGCAGCCTAAATATGCATGTCTTTTCAGTGCTCTGGCATTCCTGTGCTGTTTGATATTTTGCTTTTCTCTAATACTACATAAAGGAAATACCTCATTCTTGCAGCCATTACGTTTGACCTGTGTGACCCTCCTTTGAAATAAATTTGATTGTAATGTGGTGTGCTGTTCAGATCAGAATAGGTCATTTGTGTAGCGTGGAACAGGGCTGTGCTGCCTTTGTTCTTTTGGAATCTTTCATACTTGTGTCACATTAAAATTCATATGACACAATTTTATACTGAGCTTGCTGTGCTCATAGGCTGAAACTTTCTTGTAGCAGATTGAATCCCTTTGTTGCCTCCTAATAAACTAAACTGTGAGGATTTCATGCCTTGTTGAAGTGCTGTTTCTTAGAAGAAAAACAATTTGATGTCACATTAGGAAGTCTAATCAAAAACTGGCATTGTGTCACTTCGACAGTCTTGTTTTGACCCATATCAACTTTTGAAGTCATAATCTTTTTGCTTATTTGTTTTTTGTCTTTTTTTTTTTTGGCATGCCTTGGCCACAGAACAAAAGAATCCTATCTAACGGAAATTTTCACTCAGTTGGTGAATGAATACTGATTTTTTTAATGTGTTTCCACATACTGAGTAGAATTATTTCCTGAGTGGTTCAGTTTATACTCTAATACTACTATCCGAAGAGAAAATTGTACCTGCCAGTCCGTCTTGATTGAGTAATCAGTACCGGTTGCTCTTAGTCACCAAATGAAAAGTTTTACCATATAAACCCCCCTACTTTTAACCATACTTGTACATCATTACAGGCACCTTTTGTGGAAATGAACATAGTGTTTCTCCTTCTGCTGTTAACCCTGTCTTCAATCAATCAGCCCTAACAATGCTATGAATATGAACCTCTGATTGCAGTTTGGTTCCTCTTGAAGTAGTGCAGTACATGTCTTACAAAATCCTAACGTTTAATTGATATTGTGTATATATTTAGGGTGAAGAAAGCGAAGGGATCTGCAAACCGTCCAGAGT
Organism: Aptenodytes forsteri; assembly: GCF_000699145.1. Lineage (NCBI taxonomy): Eukaryota > Metazoa > Chordata > Aves > Sphenisciformes > Spheniscidae > Aptenodytes > Aptenodytes forsteri. Next base: position 2,313,665 of record NW_008794458.1, on the reverse strand, counting down.
TTGAGATGACACTGATTGATGGCAGCAGCTTTGCGAGTGGGTCATGATGAATACAGAGGGCAGAGTAAAGGTTCTTCTGTTTCTTTGGGTTGCATAGCATATTCTAAGAAACAAACAAACAAATGAAAAAGCCCAAGCAAATAGCGCAGCCTGGAATGGATATACTTTCCATGGATTATTTCATGTTATTATCTATGGGAAATCTGCTCAGCCTGTTTGAAAGCACAGAGATTGCCATTTATAACTGCATCCTGATGGATGACCTCAACTATGAATTATGTCTCAGAGCATGAAAATGATTCAAATGAAACTTTAAAAACTTAATTCCTATCTATAATGAATTTATTTTAATTTTAATAAAGCTCCATGCTGACAGGATTTGGATGCCAGATTCCTTCCATGTAAAGGAGTTCCTTTTTCACGCTAGTTCTAGACAACCTGAGATATGGAATTAAAAGGATTTCACTGTAATCCATTAAAGAATCTAGTCAAATTTATTACTTATTACTGAAAGTATCATTTAAAATACCAATAATTACTGCTTTCAGTACTTTTTCTTGCTACAGTTATGTGAATGGATTTGCAGAATTAAATGGAAAATATATGGATTTCCAATTTAGTCATTATGGAAAGAACAATCATTTTGAGCTTTTGACCAGTTCTTAGTGATTAAGCATATTGTGCAGGAATTGGAAAGAAATATATTGCAGCCCTTGCAAACAAGGACAAAAAGTCCAGCAATTCTTTATGCTAATGTTTGTGTTTAAAGAAACTTGTGAGTCAGGCTTGTGTTAGGCATTTCTGAGTTGCTGTGTTTCCCAGTTGCTTTTCTTGATGTGCTTTTCCACCTCTTAATTCTCAAGAGGTCTCATAGCCAAAGGTCTACTAATTTTGTAATGGATGGTACTTATTTAAAGGGACAAATAGTTTCTCTTTTGCAGATAGCTTATCACATCCACATTATCAACGGATTGTAGATGCTTCTATTTTTACTCTTGTGTGTAATATCATTAGCCTCAGTGAGATTATACCTTAGTTGTATGATCTTAGAGGTCTTTTCTAACCTTAATGATTCTATGATTACACAAAGAAATGTTTGTAGACTTGACCTCTTGCATATCGTGAGATGGTAAAATTTTATTGAAAGTTTATTTGTATCTCCTGTGAGGTGATGGCCTTTCGGTTTTTCATTTAGGAGTCTGTCATTTTTGTCCAACGATGGACATTAAAGACCTGATGAAAAGACCCTGAAGTCAATTTAAAGGAACCCGTTAAGTTCTGTGGCTTTGGTTCAGAGTCCAGGCGGGAACATTAGCTGCATGCATAGAACATGAACTTCCTTGTAAAATGCCCTTCAAATCCTACTCAAAGGAGTTGTCCTTTCTCAAATCGGTAATTATGGAAGAAACGTTCTCTATGAATCCTTGAAATACACAAAGAATTATTCATGTCATTCCAGTAGTGAGTTTTCTTCTTAGTTTTTTAGAAATAATCTTGCCTCGAATCATTCATTCAGATTTTTGCAAGCAGTGCAAAATGCTTTATAGTGGTTGCCTGGCAACAACATATTCAGGCAACACCATATGTGAATCAGTTGTTAGTTACACATTTATATATATAACTATGTATAGAGAATACATTTTAGATAGGTACTAATGAGAAATTTCTAAAAAAGCACGCTATGAAATGCTCTTTTTTTTTTTTTAAGACAAATAAAGGGGTTTGAATCTACATTACCCTGGAAAGTTTGTCTTTTATTTTAGCTTGTGTAAAAGATCTGCTAGTTGAACAGCTTTTCACAAATGTCATGATATAGTTAATATACTCATATGCAGTCATAGCAAGCAATGTAAAATATTCTCTTTGTTGAAGGTGAAAAATACTTTAATATGTATGGACGCTGATTCATATCCCTTACTGTTCTCTAAATTAATAATGCGTTAGTAAGCCAAAATGTGGGTACTTTACTGTATACTGTAGCCATTCAGATCTGCTATATTTAAAATAATAATTGTAAACTTTTTGCTGCATTTTATGTTTTTAATCTCTTCAACTTGTAATGCAGCTCTAAGAATCAAAAAGATATTGGTGTATTACTGTAATTAACCATCGTTTTGTTGAAAACTTTTTTCCAAATAAAATACATAGTTCAACTCTAAGTACTGTGAAATTTCTTTAGTAAGGTCAACAAAGATAAAAAAGGAAATCTTTTAATCTTGTGGAGAAAGTTTGTATACAGTAGGACAAAATTGCAAACTTACAAAGAAGAGTTGAGGGAGAGTAGTGTTTGCTGTAACTGTATCTTAACACTTTTGTGCCACGTAAATGCTTTATATTAATATTTTTTTGCTATTCAGAATACGTACCCATGCATCGTGTCTGAGAAGAAAATTTGCATGATTATTTAGTGCAGCTAGCAAACCACTAGAACTGAAAACCTGGTACAAGTCAAGATAGTGAGGTTTTCAGCTGGTTGGAGAATTGGATCTGCTGACTCCAGGAGTATTCTTTCTGACTAGGACAGACAGAGTCTTGTTCAGAAAACGGGGACTAAAACTGTGAAGAGTTTTGAAGATGAATGCTAATATTGAATTCTACTTAAAAATTAAAGAAATAAATAATAAAATCTGTAAGGTACTGATGAAATATACTTCCTTTCTGTGAACTCCACCACAAAATAATTTTGCAGCTTTTTAACAATTGTAATGTGTGAAACGTGTCATTGCCATCATACTGAGAGGTTACAAGACCATGCAAATGGAGCCTCAGAGGAATTACTGTTCACTTCAGATGCACATAAATTAGGAAGATAATTAATGAAAGTGTGTAAATCTTTTCAAAGATTGATCTGATTTCTCTCTGTTGTTCAGCTGCCAAACTGTCCCTCATCATCTCCAGCTTATCTGGGCTGGACTTTGGAAAGGTTGTAGTCGTTAACGTGTCAGTAAGGAATGAGAAACACACGGCATTGACTAGATTTGGGGGAAAAAAGTTACACACTATGTGCCTACCGGAGGAAAGGCTCTTCAGCGTGTTTCCCCTACCTGTTCATTGCAAAAAGAATTAATAGCAAAGTTTAATATCGAAAGTTTTTCACTGCTGTAGAACCAAATTAGGGCTATTTTTGAGCAGGAAGCTCATGATAGCTCTAATACTCTCTGTTCTTTGTCCTTGGAATATTTTTTTAGACGCTGTTGCTCCGGCGTCCTCTGCCCTCAGAGTGAATTGGTATATTCAGTCTTTTCTCATGCAAACATTTATTTTTCCCACAAAGAGAAAAGAATATGTGAAGTCATACAAAATAAAAATAGAAATTATTATGATAAATATAATTTATATTTATTATAATTGCTTTTATTTTTTGTTCTTATTTATCTGACTACTTGTAGAGAATGCAGTCTTTGATAAAGTATTTACCTGATGCAGTAAATGTATTATCTAGTTCAAATGTGATGAGAGAATGTGAAAAAATAAAATATGAGGCTTAACTAAGAATGGAGAAAAATTCCTTTTTAACTGAAGTTGATATACTAAGTTATTAATCGCTAGATTAGTATGATAATAATAAGGTACTTTCAAATGAAATTGTTTTGCTGATGAAAGTAATTTTTGTTGATGCAGTTAGAATAGTAACACTTTCTCTGAATGGTAATTATTTTTCTTCTTGAAACTGTACTTTTAAACTGTTTCTATGAACACTTCAGCAGGATGTAAAGTTTCCATATGAGAACAGAAAAAGAACAGGGCTTTTTTGGCACAACGGAAGCAAGCTAGAGCTGTTCAGTGCGTGGTCCTTTCAGTTGCTAAACACATTCAGATCTCTCTGACTCCTGTAGCAGGCACTGAAGGTCCTCAGCTTCTCATATGATGTCATTCTTAATGAATGTCATTTTCTCCATTGATTATGCAAGGCCAAATACTACATTAGTCATATTGTCTACTCGTATATTAGTGATTCTTGCTTTTAAGTTGCACGGTGTTTACCTACTGTCTGAGGGAGATTGAGACTCTTCACCTGGGATGGCTTAAGTTACATATCTGAGAATAAATTTCTTGACTCCTGAGTATCAAAGAAGTATTAGATGCTTGGTATTATTATTCTCAAAGTTACATTTTGTTGAACTCCATCCATGTATACTGTTACTGATGATCCTAAAAAGACTGAGACTTACAGAGATACAAATAGACAAAGAAAAATTTTTTGTGAGTGAGGAGAAATGCAATGCTGCTTTTTGCCTTTCAAGAGAAAAACATTTATGTGTATGTGTGTGTGTATGTATCTAAAAGAACAACAACATCCTAACAACAAAGCTAGAAGGTTAATTTTCCATAGTTCTAACAAGAAGGGTAGTAAAAAAAAAGATACTTTACACTTTTTTTTTTTTTTTTTTTTTCTTTCCTGTAATCCTTGTTTCTTAAGCTACAGTAAGGTTTTTGGAGCTTTTTGCACTGTTAATGAAATAACTTCTTTCTAGAGGACAGAAATATTTGTGCTTACATGTTGGACTGTATATGAGAAGAGTTAAATTTTAGTGTTTTTCAGAGATGTAATTTGTAATCTTGAGCACTTTGATTCATTCCAGCCTTTTTCTCAATTATACTAAGCCCACTGTACACTACATAAATTAAATTTAAAGCTGCATTAAGGCCCCTTATACTGCCAGCATAGTGAAGAATGCTGTTAGTGTAAATGGGAAACAGGCTTTCTGAGCTTAAGTTTTCTGTCTGTACAATGAATATAATCTCTTTTCATCCACCTCTTCTTTGTTTTGTCTGCTTCAACTATAAACTCGTGATAAATTCTCATTTTAGATATGTAGGTTGGCTAGCACTGACCATGGTCAAAACTGTTATTAGATACTACTACTGTATAGAAAATATTGGAATAATTCAGAATTTATTTTTAATAGTTTGAGTCACAGGACCATGGAATGGTTGAGGTTGAAAGGGATCTCTGGAGGTCATCTGGTCCAACCCCCCTGCTCAGGCAGGGTCAACATCTATTTTAATGTTGTATGAAGACTATTTTGTTTGGAAAATACTTTTCATTGAACTCTTCTATGAAACGTCTCTTTTTATAGTCAGTATTTGTTCAGGTATCTGAGTTATTTTAATTTTTATGTATAACGAAAGTAAATATTTTGCCTTCCCCCCCCCCCCGATCTTACTGATAGAAATGATTGCTCAACAATTTTCATCTTAGAAACAGGTGTCTGATAGAAAGGCAAGAAGTCTGAAGCTGATAACTTTGATAGGACTTATGTCTGTCGCTTTATTTGAGACACAATTGTAGCACAAAATCTAAAGTCTTGAATGTTTTCACTTTTAAAAGTAGATATCATTGAAAATGTTAAAGATATACTTATTTACATCTTAACTGGCAGAACAATTCTGAGAGCTGAATTGGTCTGTGAGACAATTTCATAACTGCTAGGGTTACTGGTCTGCAGTTGTGGATGTAAATGTCTGACTGCAGACATGCAGAAATTAGCCATATTTGTCAAATGCATGTCACACAATAAAACAACCTTATTTTAAGCAGGGGGAAGGGTTAGAGATGTTACTACAACATATTTTTCCTTTCCTATTGCAGCATATCACTGGTCAGATTTTGAGAAGACGTCAGAGTTTTCTCATGTCCAAATGTTATAAAAGGCATTTTCTTCCACAAAAGAATTCGGAAAACCCTTACACTCTAGGTTTATGTGAAGCTTTCTGTTAAGTAATACTAATACCTAGCCTTAAGTTGTGCGTTTTACCCATTAATACCTTGGAGCTCAGCACAGGGAGCATGTGTTTGCATGATCCCATAGAGGAAGGTCTGTGGGACTTTGTACAGGTTGTAGGATGAATCAGTTGAGTTCACTTGCAGAGTCTAGAGATGATGAAATACATTGTTTCTTGAGGAAATCTACCTATACAATATGTGCAATAAAAAAGCACTACAGAAGCATTTATTGAAAAGAAATGTATGAGGTTAAAAAAAAAAAATAGTTAATCAAATTATGGTTAGTCCAGAATAGTAATGCTAGCATGAGCACTTCCAGAAGAACCCCCCCCCCAGCCAGTATTGTCAGGGTATTGATTTGCCTTTAATAAAAAAAAAAAAATCTTTTTCTGCAGCCTTTTGAAATCACTGAAGGATTTGTATTCTCTTCAGCAGGTCTTAGCTCAAAGCAAAAGGTTGAAAGGATACTGGGTAGCCTTTGCTAATATGATGCATATTGGTTGAATATACTTTTAAGCTTATGCAGTGTCAACACACTTAGGTAGTAATGTGTTTAATGAAACCCAGTTCCTTCATCATGTTACATTTTTCCAATCATTGAATAATCCTGAGTTTTAGGGTTTTTTAATAATGAAAATTCTAATGTAGACCCATCCTAAAGAAGAATAAGAGAAAGGGAAATGTTAAAAATAGGCAAATATCCTACTTTTTGCTGTAAATGCGAACATGTAGATGAACTAGATCAGCTGTTTCTGGTGTGCGTAATCGTTCCTTTCATTAGATCTCACTATTCTGTATAGGTACATTTTTAATTGCTTCTGGCAAGTCATAAGATCAAACATTTTTGCAGGAAAAGCTGTGCAACAGGCAAAAAGTTTCTCAGCAGTAAATCTAGATTTGCATGTAAATTTTAGCTGGTGTGAATTAGTGAAAGTGAGATTTACAAAAAGCAGAGTAAAAAATTCTAAGGTCTAACTTCCCCTATTGGAACAGAAGCTCTGACAGCGGTTATTCCTGATAATGGCATGAGATGTATTAAATATATAAATATTAAAAATACAGCAGAAGGAATAAGGAGCAAAAGAAAGGAAACAGACTGCTCTATTCTGGTGTCATTGCAGAAAAACAGGAATGGAATTATTTTTATGTTTTTAGTAGAGTTCTTAGTAAAGCAGAAGACTGCAGTTTTTTAAAGGTAGAGTAGATACGTTAATGCAAAGGCTCTATTTCTAGAATATAAGCCATTGCACGGTGTGGGACTTGCCCAAGACCCAGAGGCCAAACAGGATATTGCTAGGTCACTACCATTTCAGAAGATTCAGGTTATTTTGAAGAATTAGGTCTGAATGCCTATAGAGGATCATTAGAGATGACTCTCTTCAAACACTTCCTAATCATTTGGGATGAAGATAATGCTTACAAATTGTGAAAGGGAGCTGTAGCTAATGATAACAGCTTAGCAGCCAGTGGTTAACGTTGGTTAAACCATCAGTGTTAGGTGTCTGAGGTGCTTCGAAAACTGAAGCCGTGCAATGAGACATAAGGAGGAATCTGTGGAGAAGCCATGGAATAGAGTTAGATGAGATTTATGGGCAACGAGAGGAAAATCTGTATTAGTGGGCCTCATACTGTACTTATTTGAGGGTAAATGTTACTCTAGCAGCTTTTACACAATAATATACCTACAGTGTTTAGATGAATTGCTTTGGGATTTTTTGAACTGAAGGAGAAAATAGAAAAGTAAATGTTACTTGTAAATATTTTTGACATGATTTTGACATGATCATACCATAATGCAGTTTATGTCCTAAGAGAACCCAGAGGTTAAATACATTTCAAAACGTTTTTGGAGGTGTATTTTCCAGAACTCTTGATGTCAGAAAATAATTTTTGCCTGGAATCTTTTTTTTTTCTCTTCTGAACAAACAAATCTGTGATTTCTGCTGTGTTTCTGTATAATGTTATTCTGTGGCTTATAGTCATTTTTCCTAAAAAGAAATATTTAAGGTGAATCTCTCCTCCACTGCAACCTGAACAAAATTGAGTTTAAAACTGTAGTGAGGTGATGCCTTTTGTTCGATTCTTCAGAATCCTTTTTTTTTTTCTTTTCATAGAATCATAGAATCAT
>NW_008794458.1:2294099-2304010 GCF_000699145.1 Aptenodytes forsteri | reverse complement strand
TTCTCCTGCGCCTTTAAGACTTCCTTCTTGAAGGTCGTCCAGCCTTCCTGGCTGGACCTTCCCTTTGCCCTTCAGGACTGTCTCCCAAGGGACTCACTCAACCAGCGTCCTGAACAGGCCAAATCTTTTTTTGCCCACCTCTGTCTTACCTGAAGCATTTCCTAGGCCAGCCTGTAGATAAATAATTGATTTTCTGATTGCAAAATTAACACTTTTCCTTCTGTAATGTGGAAGTTACTAGAAAGAGTAAATACCTGTTCTCATTTAAACAAACAGATACATGTCCTAATATACTTAGTTGATTTACTTGTACTAATTAAGAAGGGTTGAGCTAACGGGCCAAATATCCACTTGTCAGTAGAAAAGCATATGAAGAAATACAGCCTCCTTCAGTATATATCAGGCTTTTCACTCGAGGAAAATGTAAAAAGTTGTAAATGATGTTGATTTTTGTTGACCTGAGCTAACCCACAGTAGTGCCGCAGCTGCGCTCTCGCCAATGCTCATGGCTGAGCTGAACGTACAATAGATGAACTGAGTTAAACCAGGGGATTTGAAATGGGGCCTGCTACTTGCTACCCTGTGAGGTCAACTTTAGAGAGCTATGAAGCAAAGCATAGCTGCCTGCATAGCTCTTAGGATGGTCATGACTGAAATAGTGAAAATGGAAGAAGCTCAACTGGCAATACATAATGACCAAGATCAGTAAGTTAGGCTTGCAGTGAATTTATATACAAATACAGAGGAAAGATCTCTGCCAAAGAGGGCCAGATCTGCCCTTGATTGTGCAAATATCTCTGGAAGTGTATGTGTTTACAGGTGTTAGACGCCAGCCACAGGGCTAACCATAGCAGTGAAAATTTTGATCACGTTTCATTCAATCCTTTGTTACAGCAGTTTCATAAAGTAAAGTTCTATCAATCCCATAAGACGGCATTAAAAACTAAGCTGAATAGAGCAGTTCCTCATTTTCAAAATTGTTTTTCTAGGTAGATAAGTAATTTTAGGAATGCATCCCATGTAAATGGGATTTGTTCAGATTTCATGTTTCAACTTTTCTTCAGAATCAGCAGAGTTAAAAAACTTAATTTCTGAAACTAAAAATTGAAATTCTTGTGTAATATTTTGTCCTCAGGACCAGATGCCTTAGGCATAGACCTTTAATCCCTGTGCCCCAGTTACAGCAATTAAGGTTCATGAAATATAAATTGTTACATACGCATCTTGGTTTCTCCTTTTTTTGTCTGCTTCAAAATCAGTGTGAAATATCAATGATCATATTAAATACACTCTGTTATGTGAATTGCTGTTAATATTGCATTCTAGTTATTGTGACAGATGCAGTGAATGACATTTTCTAACATTTAGACTTAAATGTGTATTGTCTTGCTGAAGAAAATCTGACTTTTGTAATATGGTTTCTTGTAGGCCTGCCTCTTTATCTGCATTTAAATAAAAAAGGTGCTGAAGATATGCAGCACTTTGGAAGACCACAGCTTATAATTGCTCATGATTTCTAGTGCTGCAGTGCAAATTAATCATTGTCGAACTGTGCTGGGGAGAATAGAAATGCCGAACAGCGTCGTGGTCCCTGCCTGAAAGAACTTACACTCTAACATCTGAAATGTTAAAGCTATCCTTCAAAGTCTCATGTTGTTTTTTTCACTGAAAGATTTCCTCCATCTAAATGTATCATCCATTTCTTCCTATCATGTCTATGCAAATGGATTTCTAAAGCTTGACTGTAACAGTTCCCTTGTCCCCGAAAACTGATGAAGAAATGGTCACTGGTGTGAATAAAGTCCCCATCAGAGCACTTGTATTATGCAGTTTTGTTGGGATCAGGGAAAGCACTGATAGGGGATGAGGGTACAAACAGAGGTGGAAAAACCATTTGCTTTAGATGGTTCAAAACTGAAACCAATAAAAGAAGTGCTGTCTGTATAGCAACAGGTATAGCAATGCGTAGATTGCACTTCACTTACAGAGACAGTAGTCACTTTGGTGTAGATGTGAAAGCTCCCAACTGAAAAATTCACAGCCTTCTGGGGGGTTTGTTTTGTTTTTTAAGGCAGAGGCGTATGTCACTGTAAAACAACTATATCTACTTTAATGTGGCCAGAAAAGAGGCATTTAGCTGTTCCGCTGCAAAAAGAATGAGTTAATAAACCTGGCACACAATCTGTCTCTGCTGTAGCTCTTGGCACACAACGGCTCTAATTGGTGGAAGCTATTGAGGCCTTAATTGCTGATTTTGCAGTACTGCCATGTTTACTGATAAGGTTTAATGCAAGCTAAAATTTGTTAACTAGAGAGAAACAGTCACACTTGCGCGAAGAGCGTGAGGACAAACAGCAGGCTTTTCTGTAGCACCAAATGACGATCAAGTATTTCAACACGTGGCATCATTAGATTTCCCCTTTCAGGCTAATGAAATGCCTTTCTTCGAGCAGAAGAGCAGGAAAAACATTTCTGAGTTATACGTTATGCAGCTAGTACTGAAATAAGCCTGTAGTTGAAGTGATAGCTGGATGTTCGCCTCACTGATTTGCGTGACTCTTAAACACCAATTTTTTTGTCTCCTGGAGAAGGACAGATGCAACTATTAGATTTGCATTACATCAGGAGATCTGGAATTGAATTGAGTGTATAAAAGAAGAAACACCAACTGTGCCCACCAGCCGAAGATTATCTACATCAGTAGATGTAGTAGTAGTAGTATCTTCCTAATATTAAAATTTAGGGTTAATGTCAAAATTTATTCACTAAGCTGTCATTTCGTTCAGGTTTCCGAGTATGACAAAAACTTCGCTGTCTGCCAAATTAATGGAGGACCATTGCATTTAAATGTTAAAAAGTTTAGTTCTTGGACTGAGATATCCTCATATGTTTATTTTTAATGCAGTATTATTAGTGTAATACAGTAACTTTTTAAGCTACTAACCTGCTGTTTCATTTCTGAACTATAAGTTAAAATCATTATTTGTATTTGAGTTTATAAAAATACCAAGTAATGTTATTATACAGCTGTTTATGTCCCAAAAGCTGAAAGGAAAAATAAATGGAAATGTGTTTTGTACTTAACATATCACTCTGGAAGTGACAGGTTTCTGTGGCTTAGCATGTTTTTCATATACTGGATGCATAGCTTAGGGCAGAGGAAAATGTAAGAGATTAGCTGAGTGAAAAGCAGATGCTTCTCCAAATGAGTTTTTGTCTTCATGTTTGAAAAATACGTGACTCTCTATTCAAAGAGATTTTGTGCTTGCAGATGATTAAGATCTATTTCATTTTGTTACTGAACATACTGTATCTTGAGTATATTCTGTAAGCCATATATGTCATCTCACACAGTTCATGGAATTATATTAATCTACATAACTGAATGAGTATAGAAGAGCAGATAGTTGAAGTACCTTAGAACAGTGTTTTAATACAATATTTATTAATGCTCAGAAGATGAGAAATAGGGCATGTTCATCAAGTGTACTAAGAAAACTAACAGTAATTAGTATTATTAAGTTTCTCTGCAGTTTAAATGGAAATTATGTCAAACATACATTAATTAAAAATAATAGGTATTTCTATTTCAATTAATAGTCTGCTTTGATTGTAAATTTTTTCTACCCCTTAGACCAATTTTGGTTCAAACAGTATTCAGTCAAGTAACTCCAATGGATCTACGACAGTGTAAAATATTATACATTGTATTACATAGTGTTTTAGATATATAACAGGACAGTTTTTTTAAATACAGGCAAATGGTCGGGTTTGAGTTTCTTCAGTGCTCTGCACCCTCTGTAGTAGCCCATAATGTTGGGTAGTTCTAGCCTTGAAAGGCTGAGAAAGAGCAAAACCAGACTTTTCATCAAGTCCAGCTCACAAGAATGACCTCCTTCTTGCCAAACTATTTGGCAAACTTGTGTGGTTATCCACAGAACAGGTAGCATTTTTTTCTCTAAGCAATGTGATTCAGAATCTATTACCTACTATTGTTCTGTTACCCACAGCTGCGGCAAAATGTACCTAAATCCTGTTGATTTTATTAAAATTTGAACAAGATATTTCCAAGAAGAGTTACAGAAAATGCGAAATAATTTGCAGTGCCACAGGTTTATGGTCTCTTTAACTCTCCATCTGCATGCTCATTGTGGGGTTAAAAAAAAGAAAAAGAAAAAAAAAAAGTTACTTACTTTCCTTCCTGTTGCCAACAAACAGTTACCAAAATGTGTCTATTTGCTCTGTTAACATAGGAAGGGGTCTTCAGTCAAATAGTAGTGACAGCAAAATCATAAACTCTTTCCTTTGCCTTTTCCTTTCACTTCATTGAAGTGTGAAACAAAAAATATGAAACAATAAGTTTTTAATAAGACAAACAGGAAAACAAACCACTATGTTCTTGACCTAGGTAACACTGTTGTAGAAATATTAACTCTAGCATTTCCTAACCATTTAATCTGGATGTGTGTGTTCACAATATTACGTTCATAGTTCTATGTTTAATTTTCTACCAGTAATTTTAAAATTACATCTTTTTGCATGAACTTTATGAAGTAAATCACATGTATGATGACTCTACTTTTAATGGTCATGTAAGTTTATATTTTATCTCCTATTACAATTCTTCTTTTCTTTGAGACCTCCTTCCCCTTATATTTTAAGTAGTGATACAGAATTAAAATGTGGAGAACAAGGTTTTAGAAGCAGAAAGTATTATTTGTTTTTACCTTCCCATAGTGTATATTAGCTTACGGTAACTGTCCATCCAAAAAAAAAAAAAAGGTCAATATTTTGTGTTACTAGCAAATCAAACTTCTCAAATATGCAATTTGTATTTTAACCTGCATTTAAAATTGTGGAATAATGCACATTATTAATTGCTCATTATTCTATTATTTTGTCTTTTAGAAAGAGCACTACTGTGTCAAAATCAAAACATTAATTTTACAAGAGATGGAAAACTCTTATTAAAGCTTGAAACACCAATCAGAAAGTACTAAATGCACTAGACCAGACTATCTCCTGTTTTACCCAAAGCCTTGTGATGCTGTAACCTTTGTGAATCTTAAGAGGACGTAAAAAATTCTTTTAGCTGTAAGACCTACTTTGTCTGAATAAATGACTCTCAAGATTTAAAAGAACCAAGGTATTAGTCTAAAATTCAGTCCATTGTTATGCTTCAGTTGTCCAGAACCTTTATTCAGTTTAGCAGGAGTTAACAAATTTCAAACTGAAAATTACCTTTTTCAGTAATGATACGCTTCTTTTGTATTTGCTTTTTGCCTAATCTGAAATCAATGATGAAGGAAATAATTTACTATTATTCCTTTCATCTCTTTAATCAGTAGATGGCTCTACCAAGCCACTAACATGTTCTGGTCATGGTGGCTGCATTTGATTGAGGGCATTTGGGTGATTTGAGTAGGTAGTTAAGATGTTTGCAGCCGAAGGAGGCCCTTCATAGCTTATTAATTTTTTATTCTTTTTTCCATATAAATTAGGAAGAAAGGGCATGGATAATGCATCTGATGTAGATACTCAGGTACTAATTGCACTTAAGTGTTGCACTCATGTGATTGACTAAGTCATGTCCTGGGGCAGCTCATACTCACTTATTTTGAATATGTTCACAGCAAAATATCTTGGACCAAAAAGAAGAATTTCCTGCTTTAAAAAGCAATAAGCTAAACAGTGTAATCTGAATATAATAAAAAAAATATTTAGGAAAATTTAGGAAAACAGAAACAATTGATATTTTCATGGCTCTATTCCAGTTGATTCCTCAATTCCTTTAAAAAATTTTCCTTTGAATGCTTGTCCAGTGTATTCTGTATTATTTGTTGCTGACATTTGTTAAAGGCAAACAGAATCAGTGATAACTGGTATTCATTTCTATCATGTACAGTTTTAGCACAGAAATTTAGGAAAACAGAAACAATTGATATTTTCATGGCTCTATTCCAGTTGATTCCTCAATTCCTTTAAAAAATTTTCCTTTGAATGCTTGTCCAGTGTATTCTGTATTATTTGTTGCTGACATTTGTTAAAGGCAAACAGAATCAGTGATAACTGGTATTCATTTCTATCATGTACAGTTTTAGCACAGACATCTGATGTGAGTTAAGCAAATAGAACTCCTACTACCCCAAGAGAATTCCCCCAAATTTTCTGTGGATTAAGACATGCAATCCAGGAAGCAAAAATTAAAAAAAAAAAAAAAAGAAAGAAAAAAGGACAAAAAAATAAGAGAGCGCTAAAATGAAGAAACAGTTTGTCTCCATAGTTGCATTTTCCTCTTACAACTCTTTGATGCATCATAAATGCAGCGAGCATGGCTATTAACTCGATTCACTCTCTTTCACAATACATTGTCGTGGCTCTGGAGAGAGATTTGAGACAGTGCTGGACAAGCAGAAGAGAGATACGGGTCTTCTGAAACAGAAGTGAACAGTTAGTAAACAGGATGAGCAAACGAAGGAGACTTTAGAAACAGTCAATTTAATATATGGCAAACATTTTCTAAATGAGAAATAAAGGAATATAACTTCTGTAGCTAAAATTGCAGCTCATAGTTTCTAGCATTGATATGATTGTTATAATAGGAGTTGTAGCCCACAATACTCACTAGTCTTGTGTAGCTGGGATATTACTGCAGGACAAAAGGTCCTATCTGATTTCTTATTGTGAGGCTGTTTAATTGCACATTAATATAATGTCATGTACAAATGCAATAATAGATGAGCTGCACACATATGTTGCAATACCGTGGTTTAAATTCTAAATCTTTGGCTAGATCTGCCTTTTAAATTTACTTTCTTGCAGCTGCAGTGGTTAATAATGTATTATCGCTGTGACTGGAAAAAACTGAACTGTGAAATCTCAGGCACTTAACCAGTCACATTTGAAAACATAGCTAAATGCGTGATGTCAGGTCTTGTTTTCAAAGGAGATAAAGCAAGCCTGGGATCATCCAGTTCAGTGATGCTAATCATACATGGCCAGGATAGATATAAAAGGCAAAAAGTAGGGAAGATAGGTTCGTGTTTTAGTTTCAGGTTTTGGTTGGCCCTTTACTACCTACAGTAAGGCAGTTCAACAGCCATCTGCGATGAATAATAGAAAATAAGCAGCTACATTTTGTGTTTTACTCTCTCAAACTCTCTGAACCTTTTTCTGTCTTACGCATCTGCTGCCAGTGCTGTTGAGTCAGCAGCTTATTTGAATTCAAGTAATCAAAACTCTGAAAAATTACTTTTCTGCTTTTGTTTGCCCCACAAAAGCAGCTTCTGTCAACATAATATCCCTTTATTTTACCTCTGTTCTTCACCCTTTTCTCTGGTGGAAATCTACCCTGTGTCTGCAAGGTTTAATTTCTGTCCAAGGTCACAGGACTCTGGACTTACCAAGCCTTACTGGCAGCTGGGAAAATTACGTTTGGCAGCATGACCGTTTTCCTTGGAGCTCGATGAATGCCAGCACACTGTTCAAGCTTTGCTCTTGGCTAATATCTTCTCTACTGGAGACCTGGAAAATTGTAGCCGATTAAGATCATGCTTCTTTTGGTTTCATCTCCACAAACAACCATCATACTAGCTCTTTGTCAGTGTTGTAAATTCCCTTTTCTCTAGTACAAGAACAAGTTGAGGGGATACAGAAATCACAACCAATATTGCTTAGGACACCTTTTATTCACTAAGCTATTATTAAGTAAATCAAACCATTATTAGCAGATAACAATTCACACAACACGTTTACTTACTCGCTCACACAGTTTACTCACGTGCTTGCTTATAGTTACTTTGCAGGAGGAGTGGTGGGAGGCCAATGTGGCTGTCTACCCAGAGGCAGAGGGCTGTGCTGGCATGCCAGGGGCTTCTAGGTAGGTTTTGAGGAAGAACTTCAGGGGGCCCTTTCTCTCATCAGGTCTGCAAACGATGCTGTAGTCTTTGTCTGCATGTACCAGCCACTGCCTTCTTGGATGGGATCCAAGTTGTACAACCTGTTGTTGATGTTTGTGTGTGCCCGTGGCCTTCTCCTTCTGACAGGTGGTGTTGCAAGTGTATCAGCTCTTGCAGTCTCAACAGGATGGTTGGTCTCCAGAGCTTATCAGTCCTTGGGAAACTTTCACACAGTGCTTTCTCAGCAGCATTAGAGTTCAAATGTGTTTCCTCTCTTTGGCCAGTTTTCTCGTAACTAGTTTCTCTGCTCAAACCTATAGGCACCTTGATGGCACCCAGGTGCCATCAACCCATCAAGTCACATGGGTTGATTTGCTGCTGTGTGACTCTGGTCTCCATCACTGATGAATAACCATTTTCAAGCTCTGTGTTCTTATTTCACTCTCTGCTACATTTCTTTCTGTCACTTTTCTGCCTGCCTTTTTAGTAACAGTCATCAATACCAGATTAAAACTGAATAAGGAGCTTCCAGCAAAGGGGACTGATGCTAAGCTAAGTGCAGAGTGAGAAGACAACCCACACAGGGCAAAAGAATGCCAAGGTCTTTATTTGTAAGTGCAGGAACGTGGTAAGAATAAAATTCTTACTTATGGAATTCAGAATCAGTGACTGTTCATTGAATACCGCACTTCGTGTCCTCTCTTGAAGCTAATGTGCCTGCAAAGCAAAATTCACTATGTATTTCCTAATTTTTTTGACTGTATGTTTATGCAATGATGCTACACTGATGAGAAAGCAAGCAGGAGGTTGATTGAACACAACACTAAAAGCCCAGCCTATGTAAGTTTTGAGAAGGTTTATAACTGCAGACTTACTCAAAACATACAGCATTTTGCACACAAGTTCAAACACTGTGTAAGTCTGTTTATCTTTGTAGTCCTCCCTCTTAAATTAATTTGCTAGACAGATTTCATGATATCTTAATTTAAGGTGAATTGGCTGAATACTTCTCTTTATTGATAACAGTTGTTGGAAAGGTTGTTGCCTAACTCAACGTGCATTTACACTTGAGAATGTAAAAACACCTTATCCTTTTATCATAAAGTCTGTGTCTTTTCATACCTGAATGAAATGCTGATTTATTAAACGAATACTTCTTTCAATTGATTGCTATAATTTATTTTCTAACTAAAGTTTAAATAATTGTAGTAATTAAAGGACAACGTTTGACATTGAGGGCAGCTCAATGTTGTAACTGAGTTAAACAAAAATAATAATTTCTTGTTGCAAAGGTAAACAAAAGAAAAAGTACCTGCGTGAATAATGGAGTCTCACTAGAAAGAGTATCTGAAGAGTCATGCCTGATGTTTCAGGTAAAATATTTTTGCCTAAACTGTCAAGTTACTTACTATAATAGCTGTGCATCTAGATCATGAGAGAGAGGAGCAGGAATAAAGTAAAGGAATATATTTCATTTCACCAAAATTACTTTAGACAAATTATTGAATGCAATTTAATTGATGGGAAAAATTCTCTAAGATGTGTCTCTGCAACTCTGCTTAGGAGGCCGCGCATAGGCCACATAGTGAGGACTTCACCTATCTAAAGCATTTCTGAATTGTCAGTTACTGCAATAACAAGGTGTCATACTGATTTGAAATTATTATAGTATGTACTATGACAGAAGCTTCCTCCATGCATATTTCTGCAGTTTTTCTCAAGACTGTTGTAGAGAAATCACCTCTAGAATGACAGAATATATTGGTGGCTTAGAGTCAGATCCCAATAAAAAAAGGAAGACCCTGATTTCAGTCTGAGGGATTTAAGCCATTTTTATCTTATGTAAGTATCATTGCTGTAGTTTAACCTCAGTTGGCAGCTGAGCACCACACCCCGGTGGGATGGGGGAGAGAACTGGAAGAGCACAAGTGAGAAAAAACTCATGGGTTGAGATAAAAACAGTTTAATAATTGAAATAAAATAATAATAATAATAATATAATAATAGTAATAA
>NW_008794458.1:2289650-2293801 GCF_000699145.1 Aptenodytes forsteri | reverse complement strand
TGGCTGTGCCCCCTCCCAGCTTCTTGTGCACCTCCAGCCTTCTCAGTCGGTAGAGCATGGGAAGCTGAAAAGTCCTTGACTAGTGTAAGCACTACCTAGCAACAACTAAAACATCGGTGTGTTATCAACTTTGTTCTCACCCTAAATCCAAAACACAGCACTGTACCAGCTACTAGGAAGGAAATTAACTCTATCCCTGCCGAAACCAGGACAATCATCTAGACTGATGCAGTATTTCAGAATGACCACAGTAACTGGTCATTCCATTATGATGGTCATGTTCATTTAGTGGGGGTTAGATGCCTGAAGTGCTTTGGTCATGTAGGCATTTCCTTCCTTATGCTATTTGGTCTTTAATGTTTCTATCAGAAATGGGAGCATGTGTGGTTATATTCTCAGAGAAAACTGAACCTAAGAACTTATTAAATAACGCCGTGAGAAATTGAATTATATGGGTTTAAGAGTGACTGTCTAAAGTATGTTAATTTGTGTGATGCACTTGTAATCTTGGATTCAATGTTTTCTTGCTTTTACTTGAGGATCATCGAGTCCTCACTCATTTCCTGGCTTTTAGATAAAACAGCTTCACCATTTTATGTCTGAAAGGCCTTTGAACAATCTCTTTGCAGTAATGGCATGCCACACTCTTACATTATCAATGCTTTTAATTCTTAGAAGACTTAAAGTCCTCCTGAAATCTGTGTCTACTACATGCAAGGTTTTGTGAATATTTTCCTCAATGCATCAGTCTAACACACACTGAAATGAAAGGAGAGCTGGGCTGACTTCAGGGTATACACATCTGAGCACGTGGGTAGTAAAGTACTGAGGAGAAATGTGTCTTTCATTTTACATATGATCTAATCTGAGTTGACTCCCCATGTAGAATTATTCCAGACCACTATTAGCAGTCGTGCAGAAACCATACAGGAAGGGATAGAGGTTGTTCTTTGTTCTTCCTGTGTAATTGATTTGGTGGCCACAGGGCTGCATGAAGAAGAATTTTACATGGGATAACTGAAAGTCTCCCTGGTTTGAGGGTGGTTGGCCATCCCCTGTTTTCAAGTCCTGATAGACATTTAAAGGTCTTACAGCAGAAGCATTCAAAGAGCACTTGCACAAACTGTTATGCTAGAAAATGGTTTACATCGTGACAAGTCATGCAGTAAATAACCTGTATGTGTGTCTATATGTTGAAAGCTTTGTCTGAGCACTAGCAGGTCATCCAAGGAGAATGGCAGTCAGATGGGATATGTGCTGCTGTCCTTTTGTGTGGCATTTCAGCAGTCCAGGGGAGAAAAGACCAGTTGTTGCGTGTTTATTAATACGCCATCACTATCATAAAGCTGTTGTGTGCATCTTTTTGTATTCCTGCGTACCTGTGAGACTGCAGAGGAGTAACGCCCATTATCCTCATGGCACCATCCTGTGAAATGGGTAGGGAGGTCTATGCTGAGGCTGCCGCTGGATGCTGAATGTAAAGATGTGTTTACCTGCCAGGCGCAATTTTTAAGCGTGCAGAATATGTCATCTGTTTCAAATAACAGACAATCCTCTATATTGCTTTCAGCAAGGGTGGGTGAGCCTAGGCATGCAATGCTGTTAAGACTTAATGTTATTGGGTTAAATCAGGTGTTCTTCAGGTTTTTCAAGAGGATCTAATCCAAACCTTAAAATCTATAGGTTGTGTTTGCGCAGTATCTTTTAACACCTGTCTTTCTGTAAAATGCACAGCTGTATGAAGCAAGTCTTCAAGTGTTACAACTCTATTCTTACCCCAACACCCACAAAAAAAAAAATGCCCTGCCATTTCTTTTGATCTTATAGAGAAACCAATTTGTATAATGTAAATTGGTTTCATTTGGTGATGTTTTGTTTCTATTCAATAACAAGATTAAAATAATTTAGCACCTATTTTAGCTTGGTTTTCATTCATAGGGCTGCTTTAATCAACCTGACTTTAGAAAGGCTCCATTATATTAAGCTTATCCCCAGCTGCAGCTGGATTAATGTCATCAAGGTGTGCTTTGAAGGTAGGTCTAACATTGATAACAACCGTATTAATAGCTGAACATGTGATTTTTTCTTCCAAAACCAGGAGTAATTTTCATTTGGTGATATTCACATGAGACTGACCCTTTTTTTTAGCATGGGTAGGGTGCCCTGAGAAGAATAAGGATGCTGACAGAAGAATATGAATCAAACCTGCACTTTGCACTAGAGATTCAATTTAATATTGTACTATTTAATATGAAATTAGTTGCCTTAATACTAGTATAATGATATGTTATTTTAAAGGTAACCTTTTTATGAGAGTGGTGTAGAACTTCCATGGCAAGTCTGACTTACTTCCTCAGCTTTTTCTTCCTTTTATCCTGACTTCACCATGACTCTTTTACTGATTTCCCACTTTCCTCACCAGAAGGATGTATTATTTCATCCCCATTTTCCTCATTAATTACTCCAGGAATTACCCTAAAGCCGATGTTGTGCATTTTGTGCCTTGCTCACCATGACTAAAATCATGTTCATTTTCCTATTTTATTTTTTATCAGTAAAATACAGACGATTTTAGCTAAACAAGACAGAACATGCCTTTTCTCTTTAACAAAACTCAGACTAGTTGGTAGGAGTAGTAACAGTATGAACCCCTCTATCAAAAATCGGGAGTTTTGAGTGCTTGGCTTACTTAAACCCTCACCAGATCTTTAAGTAGAGGTATAAATTTTCACGCCTAACCTTAAGCACATAAAATTCAGTCAATAAACATACTAATAGGGCAATCTCAATCCCTTTTAATGAACAGATGTATATGCTAATTAGTAATATAATATGTTGGATGTTTTTTAATTGTGAAATTAAATTCTTTTATTCATGACTTCCAAAGCATCTGGTCCACCAGTCACATTTGGGAATGTGTATCTTCTCCTACTAGTCTATAGAGCTTTTGTAACTACAAATCGTTTTCCATAACTCTTTGTACTGACAAAAAATGCAATTAAAATTTATCCTCCTGGGGAGAAAAATCTTCTTAGGGGATTATGCCACTTATGTCATAGTTAGATGAAGTATTTTAGCCCTGTTTAATGGTTTATACTAGTCATGATTAAGACAATACAATTTCAGGTGCACTAAATGCTCGGTATTTACACATTTTCACATTATAAATGTGTTCTTCTTATATTAGAAAATATAATCTAGGTTCTTTACAAAACGTAGGTCTTAAATTAGACTTTTCCTTAGTATGTACAAATCCAGCTATGTATATAATGGTAAAAGTTTTGATTTACAGCATTATGACTCTAATGAATACATAGTTTAATATTATTGATTATTTTAGATACAAGCCCAAAGCAGAACTCCAGTTTTAAACTCCTTGAGCTTAGTAATTGCTCATAATTTGCAGTTTGTACTTGTTCTAGACAATAGATGTTATTCAAAAAAACAATATTTTCTATATAATTTGCTTCATAGTTGGAGTGTAACTGAGGAACAGTGGCAGAAATCATATGTTTGGGGAAGGCAAAGAGAATACAAAAAGATGATATCTGATAGCAACAAAATATTTAATAATAATATTGATGAAAAGTTTCAAAAGCAAGTTCATACTTAAACTATTCACAGTTCAAATATTATGCTTATGTTAAGGATTTTTCTCCTTACTCTTTAGGAGCTAGAGTGAATAAACAGCAAGACACTGAATATAAAAAGGGAAAATGTGATTTACATAAGGGGTATTAATTTTACTATGAAAAGTTATCTGTGAAATCAGAAAAACATTTTTCTGACATTGTACCTGGGAATGTATAGTCTGTGCTTCAGTTTCTGCTGAATTCTTTACAGCCAGGTTATAACATCACTTTTGTATTTGCCTGTTAGTGTAGCAACACACTGTGGGATATTGAAGTAGAGTCCTTTTTTTTATTGTTCCATATGGCTTTCAAGGTAGCATAAACATGGCAACTCTCTGGTTTGGGAAAAAAAAAAGACAATACAAAAATAAGATTTCTAGGACATAATAAGATAAAAAGGAAATTATTTTTACAGAAATATCTAATGTTCATTTTTCTCTTTACAATTGTCCTGGTTTCGGCTGGGATAGAGTTAATTTTCTTCCTAGGAGCTGGTACAGTGCTGTGTTTTGGATTTAG
>NW_008794458.1:2287584-2288337 GCF_000699145.1 Aptenodytes forsteri | reverse complement strand
AAATACACAAGAAAATCAACTCGTTTAGTAAGAGATGAAGATGAACCAGGGCCATCACGAGAACAGGAGCAGGAAGAGGCAGAACCCATAAATGAGATGGTAACCACCTGATCCCTATCCCTGTGTGAGCTGTGAGATATGCGAAAAGATTCCAGTTGTCATCCAGGCGAGCACATTGTCACCTGGCTGCTCTGATGGTGGGATAATTGGGCCAGTAGCCTGAAATTAGAGGGTAGGGAAGCCAAGCAGCTGGGATCCCTTTCCAGGGAAGAGGGCATTGGCAAAGTCATTAGAAAAGGGGCACAAGCCCTCAGACTCTGGAGGCAGCTCCTGTCAAGCGTGAAGGAAAGGTATCCCTTCAAGGAAGATATTACATATCATCCAGGCAAGTGGACCACCATGGAGAGAGATATCCAGTACCTGAGGGAATTAGCCATGCTGGAGGTGATTTATGGTGACCTTGACAATGAGCAGCTATCCAAAGATCCAGATGAAGTCAGGTGCACACAACCCACATGGCAGAAGTTGGTACCGAGTGCACCAGCGTCATATACCAACTCATTGGCAGTAATGATCTGGAAAGACAGAGAAAGACAAAGGATAGATGACTTGGCTGGCCAACTCCAGCAATACAAAGAAAGTCTCTCTTCCTCCCTACGGGCCTGCATCTTGGCTGTGGAGCAACTGTCCCAGGATGTCCAGCAACTCAAAGCCGATATGTCCTACTCCCCACCTGTATGGACCAGTATCTCG
>NW_008794458.1:2228526-2282240 GCF_000699145.1 Aptenodytes forsteri | reverse complement strand
CTGGGCCTTGAAAAGCAAGTCCTATGGCGACATGGCACCCCAGAAAGAATTGAGTCAGACAATGGGACTCATTTCCGAAAGAACCTCATAGACACCTGGGCCAAAGAGCACGGCATTGAGTGGGTGTATCACATCCCCTATCATGCACCAGCCTGTGGGAAAATCAAACGATACAATGGACTGTTAAAGACTATGCTGAGAGCAATGGGTGGTGGGATGTGCAAACATTGGGATACGCATTTAGCAAAGGCCATCTGGTTAGTCAACACTCGGGGATCTGCCTATCGAGCTGGCCCTGCCCAGCCAAAAATTTTACGTACTGTAGAAGGGGATAAAGTCCCTGTAGTGCACATAAATATGCTGGGGAAGACAATCTGTGTTATTCCTTGCTTGGGCAAAGGCAAACCCATCCGTGGGATTGCTTTTGCTAAGTGACCTGGGTGTACTTGGTGGGTGTTGCAGGAGGATGGGGAAGTCCAATGTGTACCTCAGGGGGATTTGATATTGGGTGAGACTAGCCAATGAATTAAATTGTATGATGTTAATTGCTATATAATACTGTATATCATCACTTCTATGGTGGCTATATGCCATATCAACAGCATTACAGTAAGAATCACCTAGATTAATGAAGAATGAACTTTGATGAAACCAAAGTGCAGCGATGATAGAACCGGACAAGTGCAGCAGTGATGGAACCAAAGCTGGCTTCAGCATGAAACAATTCAGCACCACACACCATCTGTCCTGCCCTGAAGGATTGTTATGACAGATGTAGCCCAAAGTCATGGACTAAATGAACTCAACAAACATTTCATAAGGATGGCCGATAGACCAAGGGAATGATATCTGCGTGTATGTATCTAAAGACAGGAAAAGTGGTGGTGATTAACAGGAATGTATTGGAAAGTGTGGACCCGGGCATGACGTAGACGTTATAGAATAAGAGGTGGATACCAATGCCCCCTTCCCTATAAATCGCAACAGATCAGAGAAAGTAAAAATTAAAACTAGGAATAAAATAATCTGTTTAATGCCTAGGCACACACTTGAGACAACTCCATCATTTTGAATAAGAAAGTGTGGACCCGGGCATGACGTAGACGTTATAGAATAAGAGGTGGATACCAATGCCCCCTTCCCTATAAATCGCAACAGATCAGAGAAAGTAAAAATTAAAACTAGGAATAAAATAATCTGTTTAATGCCTAGGCACACACTTGAGACAACTCCATCATTTTGAATAATGTGACAAATATAATTACCTTCTTTGACGTCTTTGTATTAGTGGAAGGAGCTTCAGTCAGTTGTTTTTGTTCTGCTTTTAAGTATAAGGACCCATCTTATACTGTATGCTTTAAAAACCTACAAAATCTTGCAAATAATTAATTACAGAGTTAAAAAAAAAACAAACTAACAAACATTTCTAGCAAGCCTCCTAACACTTATTCAGTACTGATACCAACTGATTTCTGTGATGGTCTAACAGTACTCTACCTCACATTAATGTTTCCACATAAAACACTGTTTTCAGAAAACCATGACTCTTGTTTTGAATATAAATAGCAATTAAACACAATCCTAGCACATGAAGATTCCCGTCGTTCTGAATTAGCATGAAAATTAATTTTTTTTTTTTTTAACTATATGTTTAATTTTCCTGTTTATCAGATGGATATCTATAAAAGTAAAAACATGAATGGACCGATCCTGAGAGGAAAATACATCATAATTGGAGAATATAAGCAATACAGACAAACATTTGAATAATTCTGCTGGATTTGATTATGTAAGTCCACTTGTATGTGCCAGGAAACCATGTTTTTCAATACTCTTTTTACTCAGACTACATTTTTTATAACTACCTGAAATTCATAAAGTAAGGAAGAACGTTTATGAAATATTAAGATATCATCATGAGAGTTAAAATATACTGCTACAAGGTTCACTGCATATAAAAATTATATCAGATTCTGCTCGCTTTGAAACCTTTTATGATATTTCTTGAGGGCCTCACAATATTAATTTTAAATCAAAGAATTATTCAAAAAATAACTGGAATAGCATGTCTTTGCAAATGGCAACATGAATTGTTAAAACAAAAAAGGAATGGAGCCATAAAAAGAACAGGTCCAGTTAAATTCCCTGGTGTAGTCAATAATGTTTATCAATGTACTACTATCAGAATTTAAGATTCTTCTTCATTTCAACCCAAAATTTCCTTTGCAGAAGAAATTATAAACTGCCGTGCCAGCTCAGTGTTAATAATTATTTCCCATTCTTAACAATCAATGGGAAGTGCTTACACAGAAGTCTTTCAAGATCAGATACTGTAATGTTTCCCATTCCTTTTCCCTCTGTCATTTCTTTTCCTTCAAAAGTATTTCTCTTGAAAAAGTCACTACGGAAAAGATGTAGCATAATAACAATGGGCAAAGTGAGGTGGTGAGAAAGAGAGAGAGAGAGAGAGCGCCTGTGAGGAGCACAAAACTGATGGGCTTGTTGTGAATCGGAGGGGTAAGAGAAACTGAAATTTATCTGAAGCACAGCTTGCCCTTTCATTATGATTCACAATTATAAGGGTAATGTCTTCTTTCAGTTGGTGGAGGACTTAAATGATATTTCCTGTTTTGTGGACTAGTCTTTATGTGACCTTTAGCTATCATCATGTTCTTGAGAAAGATACCAGCGTTGCTTCTGTTCTAGCATCACTGTGTCAGAGATGAATCACAGCATTCCTTATCCTTCCTTTGCACTGATAAGTACAAAGATCGGTCGTTTCTGATCTTCACTTAACACAGGACTATAAACCTGGGCAGAGAAAAAGGAAGATGTCATCATTAGGAAAAAGGCAGGTTGACAGGTAAAAACAGTTCTTTCAAATTTGGAAGTAAAGTGGAACTGTTGTCTCTTAGGTAGGGTTAAAGAGATTGCTTAGCCCTTGGGTGCAGGTTGCACACTCAATTTCAAACACAAAAAGATTGATCCTAAGTCCCCAGAAATCATTGTTTTCTTTTTTTTTTTTTTTTCCTGCCTTAATGGGCCTTTTCTGGTGTCATAACTTTGCATCTTGAAAAATTTGATCTATTTTTTAAGCACTTTCAGTAACTCTATAACCCTTCCTTCCTCTTTTAACATAATACCTCAGGCAGATTTGAGACAGGGAATATATCTTGCTTTAAATCATAAAATAACTTATTAGTTTGCTTTATAGAAGCCTTATTCTGATATCTACATGGAATAGATCCTACAGCTGCTTACTTCCTAAGTAGTTGGTAGCTGTGAAACCACTTATGTGAGATATCGCATAATGGCACAACCTGGCCCTAAATCTCAGTGTATGCTGCTGGTGCTATTTGTTGAGGCTGTTATCGTCATCGTAATGGCACCACTTATTTCGTTGAGCGGCACAGCAAATGGCATGGTGGCATATGTAAACAATTTATGAAGAGGTCATACAGTAGTTTGTGTTTGGATGCTGTATTATCATAAATAACATTTTTTTGCTACTGACATTTTGTATGAGCCTTTGGATATGTAATTGTGAGGGACATTTAACTGAGCTTTTAGAGTACCTACTTTTCAAGAACATTTTGATTAAGTTAGTGCCCATTTTATTACTTGTTGCTTATGCCAAAGATATTTTTAAAAGTGTTTATTCAGTAAATGATCTTAAATGATGGAATGCCTTTCCTCCTCACAGTTTTGTTCAGTCTTGTTTTTTATTAAAACACTCCATGAACTGTCATGCCTATGTTTTGATATATTTGTGGAACATTTTATGCTAGTTATTAACTGATTAATCCTCCTGCTTGAAGATTATGAAGTCCTCAAATCTGCATATAATTCAACAAATCCAGATTAAAAAGCTTTTAAGCATTGATAATCATGGATCTCTTGGGGACTTGAACAATTATTTCATTTTTTTGCCAAGGAAACCAAGCCATTAAGAATCATCATATGTTTTAAGTTCTCTGAACCCAGAGGGCTGACTGACAGTATTGCCTCTTTCTCATTTGCTTGATCATTTATTTCTTTCCAGCTAGCTCCTTAGAAGCTGATTTTGAAGAGCTCTTCCCACACCAAACATACTAATTCACACGAGTAGTATACAGCCACTTGCATGGCCAGGCAGCCAGACATTTGCACAGATACCTAAACTTCATAAGCAACAGAATACTTTCTCTTTCATTTAATTTCAACCCTTCTCTTCTCATATTTTTTTAAAAAATCTGTTAGAATTGTTTAATAATGTAGCTAATGAACTTAACCAATTATTTGGAGAATGGCAGCTGAAAAATGAATTGTAAAAATGAAGAATATTTACTAGTATCTTACAAATTATTTTTGGCCTAATCCAGAGGTAAGCATTTTCTGTTTTGAGATATGAATTCTGAACTATGTTAATTCTGATTTGGAAAGCCTCAAAAATGTCTGTAGCTTTTAAAACTCAACTGATACTAATTTATCTATTCTGGTATATGACTTCTGTGCAATTGAGGTTCTTGTTACCCAAATACTGAGTGGCCCATTTTTTTTTAATCATTGTGTGCATATAATTAAATATAAAGTTGAAAATTTATTCCTTCTTCTCTTCCCTATGCATTTTAGAGGGTTTTTTTGTTTGTTTTTCTTTTTTAAAGGAATATCTTCAAAATGGCTTAAAGTAAGAATTGCATTTAATACCAGCGGGCCTGGACCACAATTAAGTGATGACTTGGAATATCAAGCTGCTGTCTTTTAGGCATCCACATACAAGCCTAAGTATATTGGCAATGAAAGTATCAAATACTAGTAATTAACACCGCGTGTGTTTTCAGCTCCTATTTAAATCAGAAGTACTTGGGAGTCCTCGCTATTGAAAGGTTCCAACGGAAGGAAACGGAGAGTTTGATCACTAATCAGTGTTTTATCCTAGATGGTATATCATTCATACATATGATCATTGAAAATATTTGGGATCATACTAAATAAAAGAAATTTTTTTTCAAGGCAGTTGATTTTCCATTGGCTGTTTGTTGCCATAACAGTCTTTCTTGCAAAATGTGAGATTGTTGTTTCTATTTATTGTCCCTGGAGACACACAATGATACATGGTTGTCCAGAAGTAAGCTGAACAGATCTGAATATTGAATTCTCTGTTCTTCTTACTGAGGTCCCTGCATTTAGTTGCGGTAGGTAAATCACCTAAGTCAGGAACTCGAGCTAATTTGGAAATCTGCAATCAAAAAGATTACATGCACCTCTAAAGTGCGACTCATCCCAGATCCCACAGAGATGTGGGTCACAGTTCTGAGATGCTCCTCTGCACATATTGCATAGGAAGTCCCAGGCGGAAGTCAGGGATGCAGACGATAATATTGGGTGATCATGAAATACTAGATGAAATATTGTTAATAAGACTGTGAGACAGAAAGTAAACATAACAGAAAAAGAAAAAGGATTATTCAAAGCTTCTGCTTTTTAAAACTTTGTGCTGCTCTAACTCAGATAGGAATATGATACTCGGATGAGTGTTTCCTTACTTCTCTTCTGCTTGTTTTTTGTGATAGTAATAATTAAGGATTGTTCATTCCCTACATCATCAGGAATTCTAATGGTTGCACCAAGGAGAAAATTTGCCAAGAACAATACCCTTTGAATCACTTAAGGATAATTAGCATTCTCTTTTTGAGACTTTTTTTCCGACTGATGTCAGTGTTCATCTTATATTTAATCCATAGGCACCATTATATGTAGGCTTTTAGGGTACTAAAAGGATTTTTGGCATAAAGGGACTAAAGGACTTTTTAGGGTAAATTCAATAGTGAGTTAAGAGATTTATTTCTTTTGAAATTTTGTACTTAAATCGGTATTGAAACTGCCCTTCTGTCTGCAGGATTTCAAACTAAAAATAAAATTTGTCAGAACAATAATGATAATAAAAGATTTTTGTCATTTCAGCACTCAGGTAGTGATGCCTGACCCTAAGCATATCACTGTTTGCTTGTTAATCACCAAAATATATTTACTTCAGTAGCAGAAAGCAGCAGAAATTACATACTGAAATATTAATTACTCACTTAGGAGACAGAAAACATATTGGAACTTCTTTTTCAAACCATTGTGTACATTTTTTTGGCACACATATACTGACTGTATTTTCCGTATTATCACTTCATGAATTCTTTTATCTTGTCCCAGTTGATCTGTTCTTACATTTTTTCCAAGACTCCAGAAGATTTATTAAATGGAGTTGAAATATGCTTTTAAAAAAACTAAACTTCTCTTGAGGTTTTAGGTTCTTCCTAACTCCATTTTTCATGTGGTAATTGTATAAAGAATTTAGGGACTGACTCAGTCCAGTGGTGCTGCCTTGCTTATACAACATATTCTCTACTAGAACACTCCTGAGGATGACAATACAGGCGTGTGAGAGGTTTTAAAGCAGTAGGTCCAGTACTAACAGAGGGATGCTCTCATTACAAGTATTAACTGGTTCCAGGAGTGTAGTCGTTTATATCATACAAACAAGGCAGCAAATAATAACACATTTTTCTTAAACAGTTAAATTGAATTCAATCAAATTGAATTCATAATGAAGGTCATTGTCGATGGCTGAGTGAAAGGCCATTCCAATTCAGAATGCAAAGTCAGGACGAGAAGAAATGTAATCTATGAAGATTTAGTATCTCTTCTTCCTCTAGTTTTTCTCTTGGAATTGAGCTATGGAAGCTTCTTAGCCTGTATCAGATACCAGCCAAACTACTGGTACAATCAAGATAGCATCAATTTTCTGATGTCTGTAGTGTCTTTTGCTTTTTCTTATTTTAGTTACTATTCTCATGTTCTCTGTGCCTCTCAAGACAGCAGCATAGTATGAAAAGGTAAAAAAATTAAGCTGAACATGTTACTAGCCATTCCTGGAGGTTCATTCAGCATTGTTTACCTGAACCACAGTCTGATCTGACCCATGGGCAGCCTGGAGAACTCCTTGAGTCCAGCAGAACATGCAGCTGCTTTGCATTCACAGGTGCTCTAAACCCTCGGGCTTGAAAGGGAATCTTTGGTGAGACTAGTTCCCACATCACACTTTTTTCTGAGTTTACTGCCTGCTTCAAAAAGGGACATTTGTGCTTCATGCAAATTCTAGCTCCATCTCCCACGTACTCTACAAGTACACTGTATTAGTGAACAAAGGGGAAAAAACAAGACCAATGGTGGTTGAATCATTCTTGGCAAAATATGTCAGACTTAGAGTCCTGAAGACGAAGTTCTTTTCTGTTGGGCGATGAGGTGCAGCATGCCTCAGACAACTGCAGCCTCCTTGCTGTGTATCTGAATAGCCTCCTTGTGAATTTTCTTTGTCTGGGACAGTTCCCATCCTCATGTATATTCCTCCCTCAGTGGCCTAGCTGGTTTTGCGTTGCTATTTATGATTTCTCTAGCTCATGGGTTGCTAGAAATCTATAGGAGTTTTGAAAAAGAATACTGCTTTGAGTTTCTGTTTACTGTTACTAGTCTATTAATAGTAAGTCTACCAACTTTAAACAGTCAAATATAGAAATATTCACTAAAATTTGACCATATAAGGTAAAGTTTTTTAGCTTATTAATTTTATTTCTTTAAGAAAAGTATGATGTCTTTGTTAAGTACCTTAACTACATCTAGACTTTTCTCTTAAGGGCCTGCATTCTCACAAGGGAACCATTCAGTGCTGTGATTGGTTTAATACAAATTGAATGGGAAAATTGGGCTGGGGTCGGAACAATTGAATTTGGAAAGTTTATGAGAGCTGCTAGTTCGGGGTGAATAATAAAATAAAGACAGCAGTTTTGCAATTTTGAAGAGTTCTGTGCTATGTAATAGACTATAATTTAATTCTGAGAGACTGTTTTATTAGATTTTTTCACAAGTAAAATCACAATTCCTATTGTTCCTTATCATATGTCTCATTACTGCTGCAAGTATTATCCTCTTTATATGATTACAGTGATTCATACTTCACTCTCTTGGTTGTTTTGTACACAGTTGCAAGTAAATAATGGTAGCAATTTGATGCTTCTGAATATAAAACCAACAGGTTCTTTGGGTTTTTTTCTCAACAGGGATGTATATTTTAGTGAAGGAGTGATGATAAGTCTTATACTGAGATCAGTCAACAGATGCATAACTGATAAAATGTAAATTCTCAGCATTGGTCAAATAAATAATAAATAATAAATAATAAAGCTGAAGAAATGCCTGTGCCAAACAGTGGTTCATAGTTTTACAATAAATCTGTATGAAGTTCGTCGTCATTTACACTCATTAACCTGTATAGATACTTTTTGAAAATATGTGGTTATCATTTGTATATTTGAATGTACAACTGTTGTAAGAATGTATCTAACAAACAAAATAATCCCTTTTTGAGGGAAGTAGGTTCTGTGAGAGAAGAAACACTTTTCATGCTATGCTGAGTACTTCCAAATCCAGTCAAAGCCAAAGAGAGTTGGGAGAGTGAGGTTTCAGTTCACCCCGTTGTTGAATTGAAAAGACTTCACTGGTTGGGCAGAAAAGAGCAGTTGGTTCCAGTTCCTGAAGAAGAAATCGTTTAAGAAATGACTTATACAGAAGAGAAATGTGGCATTATCAGTGAAACTGTATGATGAATTGAGACCTGGTTCTTATTCTTGCTCATTCAGAGTTGTGTGTAGCTATCAAATTCAACAGGGTGGCGCTGTCTGAGAAAGTGAAGTTATCTCAGTGTTGATTGCCTGGCTGTTTTTTACTTCAGAATTTTTAATTAGTGCTTACCTGGGGGAAGAGATGAGGGGAAGGGAGGAGTAATGAAGGGAGCAGGGAATGTCTGAAATGACATTGCGCTGAAGCAACCAGTCTAAATATAACTGCAAGTGGAGCAAAGCACATACGTGCTCACAAAACTGTGAAGTGAACAGAAGCTTAGTTTTTAATGGATTTTTTTTCAGTTAAACACATTTCATTATGGATTTTTGCATTTTCTCCTGCTTTTAAAATTAGGTGCACTCAGGGATTCAGTTTAGGTGAAGGTAGATACTAGTAATGGACGATATAGGCTATCCATCCATTGTGCCAAAGGACAGCATTAACATTTGATCCTTACTAGAAAAAGCTAGTTAAGGAATTCAACAAGTCCTGCATTTTGGCTTCTGGATTTTACTTGTGGATCAGAGCACTAGTTTAGATTCTGCTCAAAAAGTATACTTAAACTTTCACAAAATGGATCAAAGGATATTGGATTTTACTTTTTGCCTGCCTTAGTGTATCTCCAGAAATTTGGTTTAGTTATTGCGTACCCACATTAATTAATATATTGTGTGATAGTGCAAGAACATTTTTTATTTATTAGCTTTTTTACCTTTTGAATTGTCAATTTTAAACTGATTATTAAAACTCTCCAAAAAGCTGATGACTCATATTTTTACATTTCCCTCTCCCCTTCCCCCTTTGGATTCAGATAATAATTAACATAGTAGATGTCATTCAAATTAAATGCAGAGGAAAATAATTTGAAAGTATTTCACTGGGGAATGTACATGACTCAGTTATAGACAGTATTATTACAATATTGAGAAACAACTGAGAAATTGAGTTGTAAAATAAAAGACAAATCCTACCTATAATTTTTGTGAAAATACTAATTTTAAATTTTGGGGTATGCTTGTCTTTGGTGATCTCTCTGTTTATCTTTAAGAAGAAAAGTAAGACTTATAAGTCAGTTGAGCTGAAACTCCATTGATACAGTGATGATGTTAATATATTGGAAGTTAGGTATACCAGTGTTAAGTCCAAACTATATAGAAGCATTTCCTATAGGAAGATTTCAAACTTGCAAACAATGCTGTACAAAATGGACAGAGCTCTTAGGGGAGTGTGTGCACTATACACAGTTATCCAAATACTTTCAAATTATACATTGGATTAAATATCTCCAGAAAACAAGTCTTAAATTCGATCTCTAGAGATCAGTGTCACCTCCTCATTCATCATGACACGGTCCAAATGACTGAATCCAGTGAACAGGTTTCCACTGATAATTCTATTCACTAGATCCTGAAATAAACAGACTAATTCAGTGTCAATAATTTTTGGTAGCACAGAGCTCTGTTAAAGAACTAATGTTCCTTCTTCACCTTGGATTGCTAATTTTTCTTTTACTGTCATTAGACATGTAGTCAACCAACAGTATGTACAAATATACAAGCTTGTATACTTGGCATACTTGTTCTGAAAAAAACTTTGTGGCTATTTGTATATTAAAAATCTGAACTACTTTCCAAGGCAGGGATGTAACAAGGTACTTAAGTATTATTTGTTATATTTTATGAAGCATAAGACCAAGACACTGTTGTTGTTTGTATCTGCAAACATAGTGAAAGGCTTACCCTTTAAAATTCAAAATACCATCTGCGGTGATATTTAAGAAGTGGAAATAAAAGGAGACAGTGACAAAGGGATGGTGATTGTTATAGTGAGAGAAGCAAGAGTTTAAGAATCAAAATATGTAGGTTCAATACACTCTTTGGGATATAAATAATAATTGCATTAAAAATTACATTAATCTGTCACTATTTCTATTATTTTAATTCATTGGATTAAATGAATGCAGCTTCATTTCTTATGAAGAGACTTCCAGTAACATCTCAGCTTGATTTTGTACACCTGAGAAAGGAAATGTCTCAGGAAGGCTGAGTCAAGCCATGTCATACTCTGTTGAGCTCTCTTCAGCGTAGCACGACATGGTAGCTATTAGATTTTTAATTTTTGAGATTGTCACTATTATGTTTATTACTGCCATTACTACTTTTACTCTTTGAATGGGAAATGCATACTGAATTTGTTTCTTAACTTTCTTCTTGTCATTTACTTATATTACTTTTGTGTTTAAGAGATTGAAAGTTTATTAAAACAAAAAGTTGGAAAAGTTATTTCAAAGCCCAATGTAGTTTTCCTCATTTTTATCAAAATATTTTATCATAAGTTTTAGTTTTTACCATAGCTTAAATATTAAAATAAATATGAATGATTTTGATTCACATGGGAAAGAAATGTCAATAATAATAGGCCCTAATAACTGCAGTAATATCTGTGAGAGACTTAAGGTTCATCCTTTAATATTTATGTAATGTAGGTTAAAGGAATGTGAAAACCATGCATTGGTAAGAATGGGGTGGCATTCCTCCAAGTGGAAGTAATCTTTAAGAGCTTGTCCAAAAATGGTTACAGATGTTTTAAATGAGATTTCATTATTTTATCCGGTTTGATTCATGTTTCTATTACTTTTTATTAGCATTTCCACTTCTATCTGCTGCTTTTATTCAGACCTAAGATGTAGTAATTCCATGATGTCTGTGTTTATGATACTGCAACATGTTGCTATGGAAATTATTAGAAAGTCATAGAGGTAAGTCATACTTCTGAATGAGGTTTTGGTCTCTTTGTTTCTCCTTATTTATAAATTTATCTAACTGTACAGCTACTACAAATCTTCAGGTTTATTCAGGATATAATTGTGAAAGTATGAGTGCCAAAAGTGCAAGTAACTTTCTTCAGATGTTTTAACAAGGGACTGGAATGATCAATAGGAATTTGATATCTCTTTTCTACATGAATCCTGATGTGAGAAACGGCTGTTTTAATATATTCAGCCCAAATGTCTTTTGATTTGTGACAGTAATATTACTTGATCTTGTAAGTGCTTTTCATCTGACTATTTCTAAGGTTTCTTTCCCCAAAACATTAATTAAGTTAATGTTCTGATGTACAGTAGGTTAATATAATTTTTGTTTTACAGATGAAGAAACTATATCTAAAAAGGTCACATCTCATATCAGTGACAGATGGAGGTACACAGTAGTGTTCTGCTTTAGCCACTGGGAAAAAAAAAATCTTTCTTCAGTCTGTGCATTTGCAACTGCTACCATACCCAGGCATAAATGCCCAGAAATTAAGCTTTTCCTTACAAGAACACGTTTCCATTAAATGAAGGAGGGAAGGAGAGAAAGAAAACTCTAGTAGGTAGCCAAAGCAGAGGAATGACATCATTCAAGTGGACCAGTCACTAGACATTGGACAAAAATGTTTACATATAGTATGTATGTGTATATACATACTTGTGTGTGTATGTATGAATATACATACTTAATATATTTTTAAACTGTAATTTTTAAAAAGCTGTGGAAAATCTTTCAGGAGATCTGCTATCTGATTTTATATTTAGGGATATATCGGAAAGGATCGTCTCGCCAAGAAACAGATGTATTTCCCCCAATTTGAAATGGAAAATTCTGTTCAGTAGTCTGAAACAAAAACTAATGGGGAAAAAACTCTTTAGTGGAGTGAGCAGCTGGCCTATTCTGCAGAACAGAAATTCAAAACTTTCATTTAGAGAAAAAAATGTTTCATTTCAACCTTTTAACTGGGCTTTTGAGACCCTTCCTCTTTGTCTCAGAAGCTCCTAAACATTCTTAAATCCCAGCTTCTAGACATTGTGTCGATGGAGAATCTTGGACAGATTGTAGACCTGGCATCTAGGCTTCCCAGGATTTCTAGGTTGCTCCTGAGTAGGTTTTGAGATGTCTAAAAGTATTGCTCACTTGGTCGAATTTGAAAGCTGTGGGATCTATATCTCCTCACCAGCCTAGTTCTGGACTGAAAAGGCTGGAAAACCTGTTAGCTTTGGCTTCAGCACAGTTTGACTTGTAGGATGGATGTTTCTATGCAATTGGGAACAGTTTTCTAAAAGAAGATTACAAATTTTTAACAAAACTGGAATTTTCCCTTGAAAGTCATAACACTTGTAGAATACACGTTTTCTATCAAAATCATTGATAAAAGAGGAAGTTCCAACCAGAACCATCAGCCAGTTTACAGTAGGATGATTAATGATTACCAAGGACACTAGAGATGTAAGCAAAGAAGACTAACTTCTGTAATTGAATATAGCAGGGTACTTTTCACATAGGGGGGAATTTGATTACCTAGAAATGCAATTAGATACATATTTATCCAAATTTAATTTTTAGCAAGACACTGAAATAACTGCCATTGCTTGTAATTTTTCTCTCTAGCCTAAGTGAATAGCACCACAGTATAACATCTGAATAACTTCACCATTATGAACACACATACTGATGTGTTTCTCAACAAATGATTCAAACGCCTGATTTTGGTTGCACTTAACATTTCCTTGTTATTTTTCTGCATAGGTGATCTTCTGTCCCAATCCTATTTTCGTTTATGTTGTTAGGGAAGCCAGCTGTGGAGGGCTTCATTTCTCCTGTTCCAGCAGCGTACACACATGCACACACACGTTACAAGTCTCTCCTGTACCTGCTCTTAGACTCTCAGCCTATGCAATAGCTGACCCCTAGACCCCACCATCTCCCCCGCTTGCAGCACTTGGACCTATGAGCCCCGAACATTTGTGGTCCCACTCCAGCTGCTGGCACTCAGACCTCGTACTGTGCTTGCAGGCTAATCCAGCTCAAAGTTCACTGGCTCCCACACATGCACCCTCAGAGCTGAGAGCGCACCCACACAGAAGATAGACTTTACTAAGGAGATAGGATGAGCCGTGGTGCAATGCAGGGCTCAGCCAGCCAAGCATGCTGACCAACAACCTGTTTACATGCGACTAGCCTCTTTTGTTCCCTTTTCTCTGTTTTCCCATGTTTATCCCTCGCAGATCCATCTTGACCCCTCCTTTTCCATGTCTTTGGTCAGTTCCCTGAACATCTCATAACAAGTTTTACACAATACCAAATATTATCTCTGTTTTATCCCCTAATTCCCTTCCCCCATAATAAGCCCTATACCCTGATCACGCCATTTAATGTGCATGGCTTCCCAGGGAGAGAGTTTCCCTGTTTACCTATCTCAGTGGGTGTCCTCACCAGGGGCAACCATCTCATCCTTTTCCTTTGATGGCCTTTGGAGTAGCCAGTTCAGTGTACTCCATTTTCATTTCTTAGGTTACTGGAGTTCCTACAACTATCACTGCTCCTCTGTGTTTATGGTCATCAGCCATTAGTCACATAACCTAGCATTTGTTATCAGACAAGATCACTGATAATTAGGTTAGTCTGGAAGCCACATAAACAAATTATCACAGGTATCCAAAACAGAATTTGTGTAGGACTTAGGTTCCTCATCCAGAACTGTGATTCTCACTATCCCTTTTCACAGCTGCTGGTTACGTGAATTCTCTTGCTCTCTGCTGTGCAGTGCGACTTTAGTCCTAAGGTTTCACAAATTAAAAATGCTTCCATTTTTATCCCTGGAAAAGCTTGATTTATTAGACATGCTCAGGTCACTTTTATTAGCTTGAAGCAAGAGTTGCCCATTTCTTTTTGTAACATAGCCAGTGCACTATATATATCCTGCCCCAAAGCAGTACTTCAGGAAATGAATTAGCACAATTCAGATCTAAGTGCAAATCAACCTCCCCTGAAAGTTACCTAACACATGGAGGGAGTGGGTTCAAAGAAAAATTCAGCTCTTCTGTGTCTTTTTTATGTAAATATGATCAGGTAGCTTCTGGTATAATAACTTGTTTTAGCTTTCTCTCTTCTTATGGGAAGATCATAACCTTCCCATAATTTTATAGAGAAATAGGTCATTTAGTTAGGACTGTTATTTTGCTGTGGGATCAAATGTCTAAAAAATGGATAATGAAACTGATAGTCAAAGCATTTAAGGAGTTGATTTCATTATATTTCTTTATAGAAATAAGGGTAAAAAGGCATAATCGAAGTTACAGCTTTAAATAAACTTAATGAGTGACGATTATTACTGTCGTCTGGGAGAGAATATGGGTAATCACAGGGAAACTGATTTTTTCAGCAGCTACAGTTTTGAAGGTATTCACCCTGTGTATCCTTTTATAGCTGGAGTTTCATTTAGAGAGTGATGGCTTCCTGGAACAGTTGCTTTTCCTCAGAAATTATTTTATTCATAAAAGAAATGGTATAGTTTGGCAGATTTGCTTGGTGAAACTTTCATAGAATAAAAGCAGTGGTTTATAATACTCTATTGGTTAAGCTGAACTAAATTCAAAACAAGTAGTTCAAGATCCTTTTGGAAAACTAAATCTAATATACAGTGCCCACCCCCCCTTCCCTTCAAAGTGACTTTGTCTTTGCTTTTTTTTTTTAATTTAAAAAATATACAGAAAAGTAAATGTAGAGAGAATCTTACCGATAAATGAACAATTGTTATTGACATATGGATATAAGGGGACATGTGCCTTAGATATATGTCAATTATTGAAAGCTTTGTTTTAGTTTAAATATTGATATTTACTGTTTTTCTAGAGTCAGAATTATATCTTGCCTGACTGTTTGGGGTTTTTTTCCTTGGAAGTTATGAATGCATTTTCCACTTTCTGTTGAATTTTCCTTAGCCAATTTCTATTGTTATTCTTATTAATGTGTTTCTTTCATTCTATGTCATTTTCTTTCATTGTCTTTTTCTTCAGGAGCATTTTGTTCCTCGGAGTAAAAATCTAACCTGGTGTACTAGGTTCACCCTTGCAGACCTCCCATGCCTTGCCTGTTTCCAAATAACACAGGCATTCCAAATATATGGGGATGAAGCCTGTGTGTCTTATGATATTCAAATT
Organism: Aptenodytes forsteri; assembly: GCF_000699145.1. Lineage (NCBI taxonomy): Eukaryota > Metazoa > Chordata > Aves > Sphenisciformes > Spheniscidae > Aptenodytes > Aptenodytes forsteri. The sequence continues at coordinate 2,266,615 of NW_008794458.1, read as the reverse complement.
TTGTCTGTGTTCTCTAAATTTATGTACAAGAATAACTGCAATTTCAGATGAAATGGTAGGGTAGAAAAAAACCCACACAGCAAACACAAAAAAACAGCTGATAGTCATCTGGTTACTGTAAACTTCAATTTTGTGACACTTATTGAACAACTAACATAATTCACTGATGTTTTAAAGATGTGAGTATTATCTTGTCCATGGAATGTGTTATATCATTGAGGGGAAGGAGCGCTGATGTGGTCCTCAGTGACAGAGTTCTTAAGAAATGATTTTGCAGTCAAGTTACTAATATTCTTTCTCAGATATGAAAAGCACAATCCTTTTGTTTACATGGAAATTTGTATTGCACAACTGTGTGTGATTTTCAGCTCTGGTCCACAAATAGAATATGATAAGAGCAATGTAATAGTAGAGCATGTCACCATGGACTCTCCAGAGTAGCATAAGGTTCTCTTTTAAGAGTTCTGACATTTTATACTGAAGATATAAATACTATTTAAATTTAAAGCTACATTTACATAGCCTTGTGTGATGGGTCGACCCCAATCAGCAGCCAAGTACCCACACAGACACTCACTCACTCGCCCCAGCCAGCAGGATGGGGGAGACAATAAGAAAAACAAAAGTGAGAAAATTCATGGGTTGGGATAGACAATTTAATAGATGAAGGAAAGAGGAAAAAAACAAGCAATGCAAAAGAAATCACTTATCACCTCCCACAAGCAGACTGATGCCCAGCCATTTGCCAAGCATCAGCCACATTGGGAGGCAACCCTTCACCCCCCTTCTTCTTCCTCTATGCCAGCTCTTGTTGCTGAACATTATGTTACCTGGTATGGAGTATCCCTTTGGCTAATTTGGGTCAGCCGTCCAGGCTGTTTTCCCTCCCAGCTTCTTGCCATCCCATGCTGGGGGTGGGGGCAAAGTGGGAAAAAGAGAAAGCCTTGATGTTGTGCAAGCACTGTTCAGCAATAGCCAAAACATTGCTGTGTTATCAACATGTTCAGTCACAAATCCAAAACACAGCTATGAAGAAAACGAACTTCATTCCAGCCAGATGAAGTACACCTTATTAGCATAGCTAATATATGGAATATCATGCACCAATTTTAGAAGCGTATCTGACATCAAGAGAAGATGTAGTAGTAGGTAGTGAGTAATACATTTGGATGATGTCTTAGGTATGAACAGAGATGTACATTACATAGAAGTGATGGTGGTTAGAGGTATATGAAATACTTTATTTCTGAAGATATCTTTGCTTATTCTGCACTGTTTTCCATTATTTCCATTTAGTGTATTTGCTATCATTTGTTCATGGCAGCATACAATGAATTGTTTCATTTGTTTCTCAGTACAGTCAGACATTAGATCTTGCCGACCTTCAGCAATGCAATGTGTTAGTCAGCAGAGTCCTGCTTTAAGTCTGCATTGAGAAAGGCTGAAAGTAACTGGCTTTATATGTTCTTTTTTTCTAGTTCATGCTTAATCTCTTTGAAAATGCTTCAATTTCATTGTATTAGAACTGTTCATTCTTTAGCTTACAAAGGCAGATAAAAATACAAAGATGAAGGAAAGGAAAAAAGAAAGCACATAGCAAGTATGAGATAATTGCATTGTGCAACAAAGGGGGGAGAAATTAATTTTATTGTAAAGATTTGAGCTCTGTATTTTATTTGATTCCAATTTGCATTGTCCTCATAATTTTGCTTCTTGCCCAACGCACTGCTGGAACAGTATTTAATCCATAATAATTTTGTACATAAGCATAATTTGGATTTGAAAAAGCCCATCCTGTTCTTGATATAATGATTTTTATAAGTTATTACAAATTGATTTTTTTATAAATCTCCCCAAAAGTTCAAGAATATAAAAAATGAAAATATAAGAGGTAGCACCTAAATTCCAAAATTAATCACAATAAAAAAAGAGAACTGCCAATAAATATTAATGTCTGAGAACATTTAATAACTGAGGACATACATTGTGCATTTTCAGTATGACTAGAAAATTGGATGGGGAGTAAGGTAAACTAAATCCTGAGGAACTGGCAAGGCACACTGCAGGTCTATGTGAATCTTCCTGTTGCTGTGTTAGAAATGTACACTGTATTGCACTTTATGCATTCTTATGTAATAATACATAATATAAAGTTCAGTATTAGAAAAACTGAAAAATGTAATTGTTTGAGTAGCACAGTAAAGAAAGTGCAGTTTTGTAAGTAACCAATTTTGTTCAAAACTACTATCTGTTCTTGAAAATATCTTGAACATATGGACTAAATAGTTGATAGCAATGAAAGCATATTTGTGTATGAGTGTGTAGGAGTTTAGGAGAAGGAAGGAGAAGTAGGTGTTAAACATGACAGTAAGGTGGGAAAAAGTGACAATGGAAGAATGAGAAATCTAACGCAGAAATTTATCTTGGGCAACTAATCCTTGACACTTATGTAACTTCAGGTATAGCTATATCTACAAGCTATATCTGAATCAATACCTGTATGCTCTTACCCTGCTGTAAATGTGAGGCAGATTATTCCTATTTATTTTAAGGCAATTTATATAAATAATCATATTATTTCAAAGAAAATCGTCTTGAGTACTGTCTTACATGTTAACTCCAGGATGCTGCTAGCCATTGAAATAGATTGCTTTTCATACAAGATGACAAATAAGACTCTTCCGTTATGGCTTGGAATCACTTGGATATTTGTAATGAAAATTTCATGTTATAAAGTGTAACTTTACTTGAGAGAATTCATAAATACTGACAAGGTGACAGATTTTGTATCTTTAGGAAAAAATTATGTTTATCATGCACCTGATACTTCATCCTTTCAGGTTACATTCCAATCAAGTGTTCACACAGTAATTGAAATGAATATTTTTTTTTATATATTGAAATGAAATGAATATACTTATAATGTATATAAAATGTGGAATATAAGTAAGAAATTATGTACTATGGTTAGGTTTGGGGAAAAATTTTATAACCTTTAGCAGCTAATTAATTTAGTTGCTGAGTGATTAAAAGAGCAGTGGATTGTATTAAGAAGTTAACAACTCTCAGTAATGACCTGTTCCCCATTGGCATGCCTCTAATTTTATTACCTCTTGTGATAATTAAATAAAAACCAGACCTGCCTAAGCTCCCAGGAAATGCAACAAATGCACAAATATGATCTATCGTGTTTGTGTCATGCTGATTTTTGTTGCGTATTTTATGGTTTTGTTTTCCCTCTGATTGACCACAACAGGTTTTCTTCATTATGAGTGTGTTATAGCATGTGGTACGGGTTTGCATATGGAAGAACTAAAGATGACAGGTTAGAAAGAGTGTGTCAGAAGCTCATTGTCATAAAACAAACTTGACAAGAGATTGTTCAGTTTATTTTTATCAATAACATTGGATTTAAAAAAATTAATTTTGTGGCTTACTGACAGTTTACCTTGTTTAGGTCGATGGTTTACTCTCCATTGTATTAACAAAAAGCGTAACTAAAATGGACAAGCTCAAACTTGTGTATAGATAAGAAAGGGTATTTCAGTGTTTCGTGGGAGATGCAGATTGTCTTCATCTAAAAAAATGTCTCTTCTTTAAAACTCTCATTTCTTCAGGCCAGTCTTCAAAATGTGACAGTTTTCAGTTGTACTGGAACATTCCTTATGTTGATACCATGTACAAGAATAGTGCAGCTAGGGGCTCCACCGTCTGGCTCATAAACAGTGAGCTCATAAAGTGAGCTCATAAACCTGAAAGAGCTAGGAGAACCTTTCACCATGAGCACGAAAGCATGCTGTACATGTTCTTATGACCATTTCTTCAGGGCTTGTGCATCCTCCTATAATTCATGAAATGATCTGACAACCACCCAAGAAAAATGTGTAAGGCTTTTTAATATATTTTAATATTTTTCTCTTGGTTTTAGGTACCAGTAGAAGCATGAGTGAAAAAATACAGACAACGTTTGGAATAGAAATTGGTGACAAGTTCATTCTTTCTTGTATCCCAAAGTTCATTCCAGACTTGTATCAGACTTGTTCTGATGAACCTCTTCTTTAAGCAATTTATATACTTACATAGAGTATCCATTATAGCTGAGAAATGGAAATTTTGACCTTGGTCCTTTGTCCCACTGCTTTATATATTCCCTTGGTGTCCTAGACCTAAGCATTTGTGATCTTGTAGGTGAGAATAAAGACTGTGTTCTGTAAGCAGTCAATGTAGGGATCTGGTGTATTTTCAGTTTCTTGTATTTCTGAGTATGCTCCTTGCTGTCTTGTGTAAGTGTTGTATATTCCTGAGGGTTGGTGGCTTCATGCCCAGGTGTGTTGCGTTGCTGAAGCCAGGAAAGCATATATTATATGTGGTCAGTCTATAACCTGCTAGGATGAAATGCACTGTCTGAGCCAGCTATAGATAGTAGAACACATTCTTTACATAAAATATAAACTATCATAGTTCAACATCCTAAATTCAGGAGCAGTCCTACATTGTAATGTGTCAACTTTAAACAAAGGAGATGACGTTACAGATAAAACTCCTCAACATATTTTCCTTTGCCAAATTCAAGCATATGAACCTTACCCCAAGTTGATATCGGCCAAGTGTTATTCCTCCAACCAAAATTTTTAACAGTAGTGGAGGTTGTTATTGGTCAATTTGTCTGGGCTTCTTTAGCAAGATGCAAAGAAGTACTGCAAACAGGATATACATAACTTGAAAGCATAAAGCAATAATTTCTTGCGTGATATACAGCAGATAGGTATGACCTAATGCTTAGCTCTTAGGCTAAGCATTAACATGCATTAACATGCTCACCACTCCTATGAGGCAGCAAAGAGTCTTTGCTGGCCAGGCAGGCAGCAGTTAGGAGAGGAATGGTTGGTACCTGCAGTTCCCTGGAAGGGGTCTTCACAGCTGCTACGTGTCTATCCACCAGCGCTGATGTGGATGACACTGGTGACCCAGCAGTTCCTACCTAGACCAACCAGCCTCTCTCTTCCTTTTTTTCTTTAGGGTTTTATACCTTTCTATGTTGGCATTTACTTTCTTGAGTCCTTGAGCTGCTAATGATCAATAATCCTACTTCTGTCTGTAATTGGAGGCAAAGTTAGGCAGCTGTGTCATATCATAGCTGGACCTTGCATCTTTGGAACACAGCCAGGGGGTTGGGGTGAAGGGGTTGTCTATGGCGAGGGAGGACTGTAGCTAGGGTTGGAAAGAGAAAGGGTGACAAGTTATAGATTGTGATTAGTTATACTTTATATTGGTGTGTGTCACTGACACATCATGAAGGTGTGATTTTCAGAAGTTACAGCTCACTTCACACCTGCCTCTGAATGTGGAATTGAACGAGTATAAGAATGGTTGTTTTAGGACTCTGAAGATGAAGATTTTTTAGCCTAGGTGATGATCCCCAGCAGCACATTTTGGGTTTTTGTTCAGAAAGCATTCAGATACATTCAATAAATTGTTCTGCCACTGTCACCAGCTGGAATATGAGTGTCACAGAGCAGTATAAGACAATTAAAATTAATGAATTCCCACCAACTAATGACAGCAAAGGACCGCTAAAAGTAATCCACTTTTGTAGACTGCCCTGAATCCACATTATGCCCCACCTAAGTTCATTGGCTTTTGTAAACAGGCCTGAAATTGGCTTTTAGCTGGGTTTTGAAACTTTGTCCGAACAGGAAAGCTTAACTCTAGTCAGTAGTTAGCCAGAGGTGGCTTGTCCAGAATACAGTTTTTTTCATATCTGCTGGATGTTTTGAAGACCTTAAAGAAGGAAAGAAAATTTAGTTCCTGAATATATCAATAGACGTTTTCTTCAGAACAGTAATCTTCTCTTACAAGCCAGGAAGGAAGACTCAGATGATGTTTCTCATGTAAGTCAAATTGCCATCATAGTATCCTCTGCTTTCTTCTATAAGAAGATAATAGGGCCTAAGTCATGCGGCAAGAGTGGGGTATTTTCTGATAAGAGAAAGAGGGATTCATGCAGCATAATGTGTTTGGTTTAGGTCATGTGTCTGTGTTTGTATTAGTTCTTCACAGGGCCTAGCAAAGAAAGGGTTAATCTGTGGTTTCTAGGACTCAGCTGGCCAAAGTGTATCAAAGACAAATAATTAATGTTAACAAAATGTTTTAATGTTTTGGGTGAAGTTCATCTATTTTTGTTTGATAGACTCTGACCCTGAATAATTGTAAAGAATTTGAAAGTCTATGAAGAATTTGCAGTGTATCCCCAGCAGTAAATATGAAATAGTAGTATCTCAATAGTAAATCTGAAAGTATATATTTTTATCTATCTAAGAAAAATATAGCAGATTTTTAGAGGCAATGAAAATCTAGCATAAAATAGCATAGTGGCCTTTGGGAACACAGTTTTATCTGTTATAAGCATATTAAAATAAGCTGGTATCTGCTATTCATCTTTTCTGACTTCAACAGAAAAGGTAAAACTATCATGTTTCTACAATTCTAGTGCCTTGTGATAGTTTTAAACTTTTATTTCTCAATGATTTTTTATGATGTAAAATTTCTAGTTTATTAATCATACAAAAATCAACTTTCAGTAACAGAATGGTCTTTTCTACTTTTAAAGTCATTATATTGTAGCACCAATTAATTCACATAACCAATAGTAATGAAGTGGCGTTGGAGCAAACTAGTCTAGAGTTCAATTAGAAAGGTGTAATTTTAGCTAAGTCAGTATCCCAAAGTCAAGTGAAAAGATAAATGTAGTCTCATGCAGATGGACAGGATATTTTGCTACCCAGAAGAAACATATCTACTAATTAAGAGCTACTTAAGTGATCATTAAGGAATGTATTAGAAGAATGTTTTACCTCAGATATTGCTACAGAAGCACAAATAACAATGTGTTATTCAGCTTTAGTTTAAAACTAAACTCTGCTCCTTCCTAAAAGGAGAATATAGTATCAATTTATGGAATTCCTACAGTTTATGCTTTATGGAAGGTCAAATGAAATGAGATCCTTTTTGAATTCTAAACATTCAAAAAAGTGAGTCTCAGGGACAGTACCTAAGATGTTGAACAGTTTCTGCTTTTGCATGGTTATGTTTATACAGTAAGATAATATTTTTCACTTCAAAAGAATCAGTTCCTTTCAAACCTGACTTTTTCTTTCTTCTTTTTTTTTCTTTTTTGTTACAATTTCAGTACTTATAAATAGAAGCTCTTGACATTTTGCATCATTCTCTACCCTTGCTCTTTATATAGAGCTCTTATTGATTTCAATTGTGTATATTGAATTAGACTAGGATAGATGGCTTTTCATTTATAAAAAGGTGGTGACAATATTAACCTCTATGCTGATATAAAGGCTGTTAAATCTTCTTTCATTATAAAATGCTTTAAATAACATCTCAGGATTAAATTTTATAACTTCTAGGCCATCACAAATCGAGATGCTGTGAATGTATGAAGGCAAGTAGAATGAGTTCTGAACATCTTTTTTTAAAATTCACTGTTCCAGAAGTTGCACAAAATACTGATTATTTCTGCAATGAACCTTTGGAATCATGGTGACAGCCGGTGTCCAACTAAGAGTATTTCAAATTACAAAAATGTAATAATAACTTTCTATAGACTCACAAGGAGATATTTACATTGACTTCCCTCTGAAGTTTTCCCATATTATTACACTGGAGAGAACAAATTTGTCCATGCACTTTTGTCTGTCACAGAAAGGGTCAATGAATCTGTGTCCATCCAAAATATCTGCCACTGATCTCTGTTCTAGACTGATTTTAAGAGGAGTTAAACTACAAAGTCTTTCTGGACATTGGTGTTCCCTGAAATTCATCTTAAGAGGAATATGACAGTGAAGGAAAAAAAGGCATGGAAATACTTAATTTTGTGAAGTGTAACATTGGATCTTTTTTTTTTTTCTTTTCTTTAACCAGCTTTTTCATAGTCTTTGTAAAACGATCTATGATATTCTTGGATTGTTGCAAAACATGATCCTTGAACATCTGAAAGTTCAAGAGGATGAAAATTTTGACTTAGGGAATGAAGGATGAGAGTGGACTGGGGAAAATACATGAAATTCCAATAAAAACAGTTAATTGCAGAGAAATAATGGGGATTCATTTCTCTATCACTCATTACTTCTGCATATGCTAAAGCTCAGAAGGAATTAAGGTAATATGTATTATGCCCAAGCTATTTGATATATCAAAGTTGAAAATATAATCATTTGATTCCCCTAACATGAGAAAGCTAAGTCCTTATGATGCCCTAGTGGACAAATACCATGTGTATACATATACAGCCACTATAGAGGATAGTTTTTGCTACATATAGAATTTCTGATAACAAAGGTATTATATTGCTCTTCTGTTGATTGAACGGATACTGGATGTGCCACACAGACACTACAAGCAGTAAAGAGAATATATGAGTCAAAATAACTTATACATAGATTTAGACCACAGAAATTGGCATTTCTGTTATGTTTGAGTCTTCAAGTTGTACAAAAGGCAAAATGACTTGAATACAACCTTTCTCCAGTATGGAAAAAACTACCCAGCTCTAAAACAAAATATAGCATCCTTTTTACTATTTTGCTGTTGGTTTTCCTATTTTGTATTTTGTGGCAAGAAGTGGCAAGATATAGCTAACATCTCTGAAAGCATTGTCTTGAAAGGAATGCATGCAGTTCTGAATGAAACAACATTTCTCTCCAGTAAAAAAGTAGCTGTTGTGAATATGTCTGCTGGATAATCCTCACTATTCCTTCTGAATAGTGATTCAATGTCCCAAGCCGTTTTTTTGAAGCTTTGAGTAGCTACAAAATGCTGAAGACCTTTTCTGCCTTAGAAACCCTGTTCTTTAGGAACAGCTTAGTTTTTAGAAACTCTGTTCTTTAGCAACAAACTGAACCATGTTTTCCCTAAGAAAGTAATCCAGCAGTTTAAAGGGAGCAAGTCTAGAATATTGTAAACCAGATAACCAGAAAATGAGGGCATATATCTATTTACTTTTGAAAGTTTTTGTTTGTTTGTTTGTTTGATTTTTAAACTAGAAAACTTTTTAAAGTTTCTGTATTGGTTCTTTGTTTGTATAACTTTTTTTTTTTAACATTGCTTAGCACCTTCTGAAATTCCTTTCTATGGATATTTCCTTAAAGCAAACAGATTCATTCCTTGTCACAAGAAAACCAAAGTAATGGAATTTTGGATCAAAATCAAGTGTTAATTTGGATTAGTATTATAAGGAGGAAATCTAACAAGTATTTTGTTGAGTAGAGAGATGTCTTTATTCATTGCACATGCTGGTCATTGTTTCTTTGTTGGATATATTTTTGAAAAGGAGTTAGACAATTCAAAAGTATGGTGGTAAAATGTCTTGTAAAAGGAAAGCCTTATGTAGGTGGATTTTTCCTGTTAAAACCTGTGAAAGTAGATTATGAAAAAAAAAATACCAAGTAAATCAACTCCATTGGAAAAGAATAAAACTCCCTGTTAAAATAATTTAACTTTATACTCAAAGCGATTTAAAAATTTGTGGCAGATAATTAGTCTCTAATTCCTTGTGTTTACAGTTTATGAGATCAGGAGTTTTGGTTACTCCATTATTTCATCAACATTATGGTTAAACTGATATGGATTCAGAATAAAATTTGGGTTTTGTGTTGGTGGAAAAGGAATGATGTGTTATATGTGTTCCATGCAGGGAGGCAGGATGTCAAGATATCATTTCATTTAGAAAAGTAAGAAATATTGATCTGTAGTAGATAACATTTGAATTCCTGAACTTTCATGGTTCGTTATTTTTTTCAAGCTTTTACTCCAGGCTTAAGCTAGATTTGCTCCATTTTGTCAAGAGAGCATAGACCGACACCTGATCACCTACCATCTGCTGCATGAATATATGTTTTCAGCAAACAGTTGAGCCTGTCTTGAGCATGGGGCCATAAGAAACATTGGCCAAACAAAGCAAAACAATCCGGCATTTTAGGGTCCATCTGTTAAAAATACATCACAAAGCTGTTTTCTCCACTGCTGAAGGAAAGTAATTTAGCCCAATGTGTAGTTTATGTCTTTATACTTATTTCAGTTTATTATAATTTCTTGAATGCTTGCTTTTGCCTTAGGATATAAACATAAATTGTTTGGTTTAAGCAAAGACTTATAAAGAAATTCAGAAGAGATTGCATGTGATCGGAATTAAATCTGTGTTGTTAAAGGGCAGCTATAAATATTAATTCCATTTTATTTTTAAGTGAGCTGGGCCTGCAGTAAGAATTTTCTTTAAAGAGAAATAAACCTTTTAAAACTCTACAAATGCAAGTATGTAAACAAGCAATGATTATGGAATTATGAACTGGAAAGCTGCTGTTACATTGGCTCTGACTGACTGAAGCAACATCATTTACCCAGCTTCTTTAGCAAAAGAAAAAACTGGGGGCAAATCCTGGAGTGCTTGCTCAGTTTTTTCTCAAGCAAAGCTTTCCTTTCAGTCAATGATGGGTGGAATACTTTGAAAAGAAAATATATACCACTTCAGTTAGGTCCACTTAGCTAGAGAGAGGACACTGGAAAGTAAATAAATGAAAGTGTGGGACTCAATAAATTAGGGCAATTAGCACCTGTAAAGAAGTATCAGTACACTGTCTTATGTACACACACTTTTGTGTAAATTTTAGCCTAGTTTATCAGCACTTATTAGACTTCCTGACATTTCTCATTATAAGAACTGATTTTTAAATATTTATAGCTTATCATATTTTCTTATATTTGTGCAAAATTGTCAGTCTAGAATTTAGCCGTTATATTGAATTATTTTTTCAACGATTTCAGTTCAGCCATTTGAAAAGCAATGTTGAAGAAAAAGCTTGTTTAGCTACATTAGAACAAAGAAACTGTCATAGATTACTGAGTTTAAGGAGTTGTGTCTGAGGATAGATAATCATTTGAGAAGCACTTTTAACTTCATGTTTTTAAGTGTAGATTTGTTACCGGAAGGAGACAGCATTTGTGACAGAAGTGCAGAGAGGTCATAAGCAGGCAACCTGAAATTTGAGGAAGACCTTGGAACAAGGAGCTAGACTGACTCATCAAAGAGGAGGATGAAGAATGTAAGCAGAGGGGTCCTGGGAAGGAGAGGGATAATGAAAGGAAAGAAATTGGGAAAAAAGGAAGAAACTGGGATGCTTTCCCAAATGAGAGATTAGCACTGTTGGATAAGGAGCCTTGGTTTGTGCTTCAAAGGCTTTAGGGATGTGGTTGATAGACAAGAATCATAGAATCATAGAATCATTTAGGTTGGAAAAGACCTTTAAGATCATCAAGTCCAACCATAAACCTAGCACTGACAAGTCCACCACTAAACCATGTCCCTAAGCACCACATCTACATATCTTTTAAATACCTCCAGGGATGGTGACTCAAACACTTCCCTGGGCAGCCCGTTCCAATGCTTGACAACCCTTTCAGTGAAGAAATTTTTCCTAATATCCAATCTAAACCTCCCCTGGCGCAACTTGAGGCCATTTCCTCAACAACATCCACAGCCTTTCCCTTATCTGCTCTGCGGGTCACCTTGTCATAGAAGGAGATCAGGTTAGTCAAGCAGGACCTGCCTTTCATAAACCCATGCTGACTGGGCCTGATCACCTGGTTGTCCTGTACATGCCACGTGAATGGTAGTGAAACAAAAAACAGGGTAAAAGTTCTAAGCAGGACACAAAGCAATGCAGAACTTTATTATACTATGTGTACACAAGGATAAAAGTCTAAGATTGCACATGCAGTTTTAATTCTATGTCATTTCCTTTTTTTTTTTTTTTTTTTTTTTTGATGCCTGAAAGAAATATAGGAGTTTAAAGCAAACTGGAAAAAGAAAATTGTGTTCTACTGAATGGTGTCATACAGATGCCCACTTTGTCCATCAGCTTGATTAAAAATTTTGGATCTGTGACATGGTTTTCTGCTATTTTAAAAATAATTTAATTGATGACAATAGTAAATTGCCATTTAGTCCTGATAGAATTACATGTGAAATTCACTTTTCTACCAGATTTTAGAGAGCAAGTGTGGATTTAAGGAGGAATAACTTGTCTTCTGTATTTTCAAGGAGATGTTTCTTTGAGATTTTGTATCTGAAAAGGTAGCATGGTATTTATTTGGATGATCTTCTCTCTCCATTTCCCTATTCTTTCCTTTCTGAGTTCGGAAGAATATTTATAGTAGCACAAACATTCTCTCTAGCTTTTTTCACTGAGATGACTGTTACTACGAAAACAGGTATTAAAAGAAGCAGCAACCTAAAAACATGTGGAAGACATAATATTGCAATACTCTGTTATTTGGCATCCATCAATCTGTCAGATAATGTTATCTTAGTAAATGACAGTCCTGTGGATATGACATTTTATGAGATAAGAAAGAAATTCTAGAACTGTTTAGAAATATGTGACAGTCTTCAGGAAAATCATGGGGAAAAAAAAGGTATAATATGATTTGAATATTTTCAGATTATTAAGATTTTCTACATGTGGTTATTTTCTAAGGTTTAAATAGTTGCAACAATATACATGAATTCTAATCTCCATAAACTTAGATATGCCAGTCTACTCTATCAATCTTAACTGGCATTTGGGAAAAAAAAAAATCATAAAACCTATTCCTTTCACCATGCAATCTGTAAAGGTAAGGGTCTTTTGGCATAATTTGAGCTGAGTATCCTTTCATTGCCGTGTGAATACTCTTTCAAATACTGTATATTAAATATGATAACTCCATTTTATTCGGAGTGTTTGAGTGCCCCAGCTCTCTTGCATTAACACAATTCTATTTTTATAACAACTCTTGTTATAATCATCTTTGAAATTTGAATCACATTTGAATGATACCTCACAGCCCAGAACTTTCTCTGAATAATAGTTTTAAAATATGCGTAAAAGTGAATTGTCATCTGCACATATTTTTTTCTTCTTCATTGTAATACACTATACTTTGATTATGAAGGGCTGAGGTTATGAGACAAACATTGTTTTATTGGCTCTGCTTTTATCTTTTTGAAGCAAAGGTGGTCTTGCTATCAGGCTTTAGGTTAATTTGGTGTTCTGTTCTCACTAGCTACTCTATCAGGATTAATAAAGTAATAGTAATATAAAATGTGTTTCAAAATGAAATTGGAATTGCCAAAAATACAAGAGAACTGCTGACGCAGAAGAATTCCTCAGTTAATTCATTGTATTATATAAATAAGTTATACTTTTGGAGGGAAATTTAGCAATGTTTGCTGCTGTAATTACATGACACTGCAAATCATTAGCATATTTTGAGAAGTAGCATTCTCTCCCTTCACCTTTATAAATATTTATGAATTATTTTCTTATTTGTTTTAGAGTGGATTTTTATAAAATATATTTGGGAATATCTAAGTGTCTTGCATCCAAGTTACAACCAAGGTTGGGGTACCAGACCCCAACAAGCAGATATATACAGGTATATATAATGATAGCAGGTAAAACTTACCTATGTATCAATACAGGATATTAGAGTGATCAGTTCTCTATAACTGATTCTGAGGTAAGGTGCCTTTCCAACTAGCTGGGGTTTTTTTGCAGTTATACGCAATCTAACGACATTTCTGCCTAGGCTGTCGATCATGGGCAGCTGCAGTAGGTTGCTACACAGTTCTATACGTGCTTGAGTTATACCTTAAATAACCTTTTATTGCACTTCTCAGTAGCTAATCTTTTATAATTTGCATTGATACCATTAGGCATGATCTTTATGCTTCTGAGATTTCTCCTATCTTGCGTTACTGCTTTCGTATCTCTGATATAGTTCATGTTTTTTCATTCAGAAGCCTATGAGATGTGGCTTCCTGATAACATGACATTTATTAGCACAATGCCATTAAGTATACTTCCTCATTTTTGTAGGTTTAATCTATGGTCATTCAGTCTACAAATATAATAAGCCCATTAAGAGATTTCCGATAGACAGATAGACAGTCAACGCTTTCATAACTACTTGTTACTAATATCTGTTAGTCATTGCATTATCTCTAGTCCTTTATCAAAATTGCTGCTATAGTGATAGAGTGATACAGCTCTTATGCTGGTAGGCACTGCTATTATACAAGAAGTAGCTGATATCTTGTCTATACTTCCATAATGGTTTTGCTACCATTTCAGAAGTGTGGAAAACTTCTACAAATGGATGCAAAATCAATTGAACAATCAGGGAACTATTGGTACACTATTAAAACAGTGTTCAGGGAACACTAGATCCCTATTAAACAGCAAGGATGTATCAAAAGAAACTTCCTTGGGATTGTTGTGGATCCAGACTCCCAAATGGTTTCACTGGTGACCTAAATGAAGAAGTGGAAAGCATGCACATTAGACTTGCAATATGGTGTAAGCTACTGCAAGTACCTTGAATGAATTATTAGAATTTGATATGATTTTGGTAAACTGAAGAGGTAGCTTAAACAAATTTGAAGAACCATAATAGGGACACGTATACAAAAAAATCAACTGTGTAAATTTGTTTTGAAAGAATTCAAAAAAGCAAATACAATTTGCTGGCCCTTAAAAAAGGTTTGTAAGGTAGTCTTATTAAACTAGTGTGAAAGGTCCAATACAAATAGTGTAAATGTACATTCTAGCATGAACCTGAACAGGAATCTATTCACTGACCTGGCTTGCTAAACCACAGTGAAGACTGCAAAACTTAGCAGCAGTAAATTTTGCTGTCAACTCAAATACTATTTTAGGGATTTTGGGAATAAACCACAAATTTTATCAAGAAATAGTTTTTTCACATATTTTTTAGTATAAAAATTTAAAAATTGATAAAAATTTTAAATTACTGTAACATAGAGCTGAGACCAGCAGCTTGGAGTAGGACAGCACAGAAAACCTTTAGGTCATTTGGTTTTGTACTCCCAACAGACCTGTCATATGGTGTTTAATTTGGTTTTAAAATTTGCAATGGTTTAGTTGTTTGGATGAAAAATTGGTTCTGTAGATGGAATGGCTGTTGTGATTACTAACTTACCTTCCTTCATCTCATCTTTTGAGATGTACGTCTGACCTACACTTAAAATGGTTCTATCAATTTTACCACCAGCTGCAGAGCAGTCTTGCCTGTAACAAGTTTTGTTTTCTTTATTCTGAATTTGATTGTAAAAGAAAAAATAATATCATGTGTGAAAACCCAGAGTATTTCTCTCCCTTTTCTTTGAAGACAAGAACCACAAATTACTTACCTCTGGGTAGACCTAAATGAAAAAGGAATCAAATTCTATTAGTGTACAGTACTGTCTCACTGGAGCAGATAAGCTGAAAAATAAATTTGCTGAATGACATAAATAGCCCAATTTGGAAAGGGTCCTGAATATTGTCAGGGACATTTTAACATTGCCAAAATGTTGCCAAAATATAGTAACAGGTAAAAGGGAGAACTTCATATCTCACAAGAAAATTCCACTTAAATCAGATTCTTAGTCATACAGTGCTTAGGAAATAAAAAATGTACAGTACTTACTGCACATTCCTCACTTACTGAGGGATGGAGTGAAAAGTAATGTTATATTGACTTGGAGATGAGCGGGGGGATTCCGCTCTGAGGTTAATAAAACTGGATTATGGCTCACCAGGTCTAACACCCATTAACATATCCCTCACTTCATAAAAAAGCCACTAGTTATTCTCTTCAGTGCCCACTGAATAGCTTTCTTCAGGGGTCCCTATGTCTAGAGCAGCAGTGGGTCACAGTATAGTTCTGAATATCTCCCTGAATTTTTTTATGCAAGGAAAATATCTGATATAAGTAGA
Source organism: Aptenodytes forsteri (assembly GCF_000699145.1). Classification (NCBI taxonomy): domain Eukaryota; kingdom Metazoa; phylum Chordata; class Aves; order Sphenisciformes; family Spheniscidae; genus Aptenodytes; species Aptenodytes forsteri. The sequence goes on along the minus strand of NW_008794458.1, from coordinate 2,250,785 downwards.
CATAGTCACATATCCAGAGTTTAAAAAGAAGCAACTGGTTATCTGTTAGTAAACTTCAGTGCCATACGGTAAGCTGCAAGCTCATCTTCCTTGGAGTTTAGGATTTCAAATACCCAGCTTCAAACACATGCATTTTAAGTTGTAAGGCAATACTATAATGTTTCCACCTTTCATTATGTATAGCATCTCCTGCTCTGAACTTCACATTCCCAGAGTTCACGGGAGAGTGCAGGCCTGTGCTGAAGCACTCTCAGTTGTTTGCTGTAGTTCTTATGTCGGTGTTTTGGTGTTTTTTTGGTTTTTTCCCATACATACTTTAGCTGGCATATAGGAGTGGTCTACTGTCACCTGATTTAGGATGACAACTGTACCTGGTTTGAACTAAGAATCCACATCCTACAGCAAGATGTTCCTCACTAATAGGTCAGCTCTTCTCAGATGTAGAAATGAATGCTTTCTTCTGAATGGCCTTGCTTCTCTGTTCTGGTGTCTTCATGGAAAGGCGGGACTGTCAGAGCATAGTGGAAAAAACAGTGTAGCTGGGACCTTCACAGATATGCAAGTGCATCTGGGGTTTATCTCAGCTGTTAGCTCCTCACAGGAGTGGGATGTGAGTAATAGCCTCTACTGTGTTGCTCTGAGTCATAGAAGGAAGCTTTACCAGAACAGAAAACTGTCAGGGAGTGTTTTTTACTGTGTACCTTGTCATCCCACCTTGTTACTGTCTGCGTTACTGTGGGAAAGCTGGTTTGTGAATAGGTGCTTTTTGCTTGTAGCCTAAGTGGTTGGAAACAGCTTTAGAAGAATTTTCCAAAATAGCTGACGCTTTCAGTTGATCGTAAACATAACTTCGGTTGATACTACCCATCCCCATTCAAAAATAGCAAGACAAAATAGTCCAATTGCATTTCTCTGTGCTTTGCGGTCATGGGATACTTTTTTGTAGAACTGTTTCAGGGAACCACGTGGGGAGACTTGTCAAACTGCCACTTAGTGAGCGTGACCAGAATGACATTGAATATTCTGCTTTCCATTTTGCACTATTTTTGAAGTCTCCAAATCAGATTTTTTAACAAGTATTTTTTATGGCCAACACATGACAAAAGAAGGCTTATGTTATTAAAGTTTGTAGTTGAAAGCAACTTGAAGAGAAAACAAAGGATCAAACATTTCATTTCTCTTTTTGTCTGATGCTTAGATCAGTGACCAGCTAGGTAATTACTTGAAGTCTTAATTCATACAAAACACTCTGGATGTCAAAAAGAATTAGAGATCTGTCTTTGGGCTGCATTAATTGACTTAGTTCAAGAATAGTTTTCCCACATCTGGTTATCTTAAAAATGCAGCATTAACCATAAGTTTACTAACCTGGATGTGAGCTGAGACTTCCCTGTCCTCACTGCAGAACTCTCAAGAGGAAAACTGTGATTCATGGTTTTACAGAGAGGGAGTTAGTTTTTCTCCCTATTTTCTGCAAGGAGAATGTAAAATATGAGAAACCCCTTCTCACCAACCCTGTGGCACCATGACTTCTTTATGTCAGCAGCAGTACAGTTCTTGAAGAGTTCTACCTGGGATATTATTGCCATTGAGTTCTTAATAGTTCACTTTAAAGGCCTTGGGGAAGGAGAAATGAAAAGTGCTGCAGTTATTTTTTTTTCTTTTTCTCATCCCACACAGTGTCCCTGTAAGGGTTTCACATGCAGACGGTACACGGAAAAAATACTACAAAAGAATAGATAAATATTATATATAACCTGGAATAGCCTAGAAAAAATCTGTTTCTGGCTGGCAAACTGCAACTGCCATGGTCATTAAAATCAACATTTCATGACACTATCCCTGTTTTCCTCAATTATAAACTATGGTCGCAAAATCAGAGGCCAGACTGACCACAGTGGAAGAGCAGAGATTTGAGCAGGTATCTATGAACTTTACAAAGTTCCTGTTTGTACATCTGAATCTTGTAAATTCTGTGTTTTCTACAGATTTCTATGAGAACCTTTTCTTTGTAGTGTCTTGCTTTTGAGCTTTATATTTTCTGGCTTAGTGTTATGCAAATACACTGTGAACTATTTTCACATATTTCTTTAGAAAAAAAGTTATAGTTCCTTATAGCAATAATAAGTTCTGTTTATTTTGAATGGTCATCACCATACATCTTTTTGAATTCTAATACAGCAAAACAGATATATTTGTTAACGAGAGACCTCCATATTCTCTACCACTATAAAATAGCCTACACTACAATGCAAAAGGAAGGGAGGTGACTGGGAGGGAACTGATAAGGTTCATGATTAAATGGCTGTGCAGAATTCTGTGGCTGTGGATTGATGATAGAAATTGGTCAGTGGCTTCCTGACTTTGGTCAGAAAGTCTCCCTGATTTCCTCCCTTCCCTATGTTTTCCTTTCTAGGAAGCAGCAGAGCAGCCACTTAGTTGTGCCACCTGAGATATGGTTGAGGGAAATGATCCTGCTTTAGAAATACATAAATAATTAAATAAGTACATTAGCCTCCCCATCCCCTCATCGCTGAAATTATAAGGCTTTAAAGCTGGTTCCACAAACAAATATTCTTTTATTCTGGCACCAGCAAAGCACTGAGGTAGGGGGCACAAACAAGTGGTTGGGGGACAGGAACACCTAAAAGTAGTTTTGTTGCCACGGCATCTTAACATGAAAACACAGCCTTAGAATAATAATAGGAACAGAAATATTTGTGCTCTCTGCAGGGAGCTGGATCTATTTTCTTTTGGGTTTGGTTAATGTAAATTTAAAAATAGAAGAATGTACGAAATCCTCAACATTTGTCTCCATTTGCCACTAATGAGAGAGAAAATACAATTTCATCACAATTCTTGCAGATTGGAGGCTTGAATCCCAAAGTTATTTTTTCTCAGTCTTAATGTTTGTCAGGGTTTTTCTTTTGAATACTTAAATTTTAAAGACTCAAATAACTTTTTGTTTTGTTAAGGCTTTTGTGCTCTGCACCCGTTCCAGGGTAGCCACTGGTCATATAAGAACTGTGAAGCAAGAACAAGTGAACTTAACTGCTTGAAAGTAAAATGAATTTCTATAAAAAGGTTGGAGCATCCAATCGTTGTGAGATTAAATATTACATATTTTTGGCACCTGTTGTGAGAGTAGAGTAAGATATTTTATTAGGTATTATAGTCTATCAGTAGTCACAGTATTATCAAATCTGACAGGATTCTCTGTAAAAAAAATACATACTTTTTTTTTTAAAGATAGTTTGCTTATGGAAGATTTACTGCTTGACAGTGTAGATGCTTTAAGGATTCAATACATTGTCCTCAGAGATACAATTTTAATCCACAGACATTTATACTCAGGCTACATAAAGGGAGCATTATTGACCAGTTAAAGCTATCAAATCATGACTTCTTTCTTCATATATTCCATGAAGAAAGAATGAACTTCAAATGAAATGCTAAGTCATGCTTTGTAGAAATGCTGCTCTGTCTTGCTGTCTTTCACCTTGTGAAGGCTTCTGAAAGGGACGGGGTGGATTACACTTAGCATTTGAAATGAAACTGAATTTTCTCATCCATGTTGTAAGACTGAGTTCTCATTCAGAATTCATCCTTTCTCGTCATATTCCTGGATTCATGAGCCCTTATTACTATCTCTGGTTTCCAGCACGGCTCTAGTGAAGGCCAACTATGACCTCTTTTATTCATATGAGTCAACAGGCTCATGTGAAAATGTTTGTGTCATTTCAGTGTAGACATTTGAACACATGAGATTAATAGAAGAAACTTCTACAGTTTCTTTTTACTCAAATTTTCTGCTCAAAATTTCATATGAGAGCACAGTTAGATTCTAGACTCACAATCCATAGAGAGTGAATGAAGACATTTAAAATTAATAGACTATAATGTATTAATGTATTAGACTTAGTGAAATAAAGACCAGAAACAGCAAAGTAAATGGATACTGTTTTTTCTGAAATATGCTTTATGTAATGGCCATACTGTCTGTCCAACTCAATGAAATTAGTAGAAGACACCTAAGTTAGTAGCAGTAAAACATCGGGACAAGTTCAGAGTGATACTTCTTTCCCCAGGTTCTGGTATTCAGTGTTTTCTAACCTAAGGAATTCATCAATAATGTCATGAGTGCTACTCCCTGGAGAGCGTTTCCCTCTGAATTTGTCTACATTGGCATCCGATACAGCTAGAGTAGTAAGTTCCACAAGATTATTTTTAGGGATATGAAGAGTACTTCCTTTAGTATTTTATTTACTGAAAAAATAGTTTCATCTGATGCCCCTAATTTTTTGCATTATGAAACAGTGAGCAATTATTCCCTATCTGTCTTCACTTTGCCAGTCATGATTTTATGCGCTTACACAATCTCTTTTCTCAGGCATGCCTTTTCCAGACTGAGGCATTTCCATCATTTTAGTCTACCCCATTACAGAAGCCGTTACGTACTTTCAGTAACAATTCTCCATACATTTCTAGCCGTACCATGTCTGTTCTGCGAAGCAATAACCCTGGTTCCAAAAGCTACACTGACATTTCACAATTTTACAATACTTATCCCTTTCCTATTCACTCTGTTCTTTGTTTTGTTTTCGACTATTTTGACTGGTGTGGAAGCCAGGCTTACTGCTCTGTATTTCCACAGTTCCTACCCAATCTCTTGGAAGAAAAATTTTTGACACATTTCATACTTACTACACTAGTAATGGCACCAGTCTAAATGCTAATTTATTCACTTTACTTAATCTTTTGGAGTTTTTGCACTTGAGTTGCTCAGCTCTTGTATAAGTGCTGTTGGGTTGTAGTACTCTTTTATTATTCATTTTATTGATTATTTTCCAAAGCCTCTTTTACTAATGCTTTCACTGAGACAGCTACTTATTTAATGCCAGGAAAAACGCAACCAAAACTAAACCAGTGGTTTGGATGTCACTCAAGCTCCTTGGTAGATTGATGCAAAGAATTAATTTGATTGCTTATTTTATTTTTTCTCTTACATCCTTATGTTCTTTGAAAATTTCTTTTACACACTGATAATCTTTTGGTCCTGTAGGCTCCCTGGCATTGGATATTCTTTTTTTTTAAGTTTTTTATGTCTCAATATATTCTTTGGCCACACTTATAATTTTGCATTTAACTTGTTAAAATTTATGCTCATCTCTGTTTTCTTCAGCTGGACACAGCTTTCATTTTTTAAAAAATGCATTTTTTAAATTATTTCTGCCAGTTTCTGATTGTTAAAAAAGCCAGCTTTCTTTTGGTCCTTTTCAGACTTGTCATATATATTCAATCTGATATTCTACCTTAGTGTTTTAAATAATTTAAATCCTGCTTAAAAAGACTTTAACCTTTTAACTGCTCCATTTACTTTCAGTTTACTAACTTAAATATATGTAGTTCATCTCTTTGAAGTGAGTGTTACTGAGTGGATGTTTCAAATAATTAAGCTTAATTATCTCGTTTCTCCTTTAAAGCACTGTGGTATCACCTCCTATGTCATTCTTATATTTCTTTACCAGAATGTATTCAACTAATTATCTTTTTTAACACAATTTTGAAGTTGCCTAACATATCAGTGTCCTCATTTATAATTACCCATTTAATTTTCATTACTTTTGAACATCTGACTGCTGTCTATACTATATATCTTTTCTTAATACCTATCACTTCAGAGCTGTCATGTTGAAAATGTACATTTCCTCAAAAAAAAAAAAAAGAAAAAAACACAAGTTGATATTATTTTTACAAAGAAAAGAGATTGTTGCCTGTGATAGGTAAATGTGCACCTTTTTCCCTTTCCACTGAGACATTGAAAACTCATTGAAAATCAGTGCTCTAATATCTCCTTTTCAGAGAATTTGTGATACTCTCTGCTCACAGAAGGAGTTAAAGTTCCTTAAAATCCAAACAAATTCACTATCCTTTTCCATCTTTTTTTGCTTTGTACTGGAGACCTAGATCCTACAACTGTGTTTCTAGTTTTACTTCTATTATCATTAATGTGCGCTTGAAAGATGTACTAATTCCTGCTCAAAGGAAATGCAAATTGAGTACACGTAAATATCCTGACCTGTACGCATCAAAAGCTAAGGAAGTAGCCTGGTTTCTGGTTTTATTCTGTTTTTCATATATTATCCAATCAGTTACTTCAATAGCATTAAGCTAAAACTACAGCAAACAGGAGTTTTGAGGAAGATATGAGACTAATACGGAGTAAGGCATAACTCCACAGGCATGAATTCCTTTCTTCAGATGTGGACACAGATAGACAGGGATCTTTGAATAATAAATTTATATAAATTGTAATAAAATAATCTAGTACTAAATAAGTGTGCAAAGCTTAGTTTCTGAATTGTTTCACAGAATGCCAAAGGAAGCTCTGACACATTTTTGGCTTTTAGTCTTCCTCCTTTATATCCTGTGAAAATTAGTAAGATTAATTAACCAAGACAATCCAAGTAGTCTTCCTCGTTGCTGTATTTTCTTTCTGCATCTCAAAAACAGCCAAAACTCACAAAATTTAGCCAACACAGACAAAACACGTTACTATAGACAGTAACAGGTTACCTGTATGGTATATTTAGGCTTGTTTGCTAAAAACAGTCTTGATTTCAGTTGAGTTATAGAAATATATATTTATTGATCTTTCTGGTTACTTTGAGTGAACTCATCCAAAGGTAACATTTTGCCTTCATTAGTTGAGAGAAACTATATATAGCATCTCTTATATTTTGAAACAGTAGTGGAATTTTTCCTCTTTTTTTTTCCAACAGAGAGTTTTGTAATTTCTATTCACTTTGTTATTAATTGAAAATCTTTAAGAATTTTCTTTGTAACTGAGTGAGGTTTTTTGCTTTACATGGTCTCTATTTTGTTTATGAACTCAGTGGTAACATTCTTGGACCCAGAAGAAACACATAGCAAAATATCAGCTTCTTTGCATGAGCGTTACCTTATAACTTATATGTTGCATATAAAAAGGAACTTTCTCAACAGTTTGAAATTTTGAATTGGTATGAATCAACACAATGTTTTGCTTTCCAGATGACTAAAAACACATTACAAAAGCTTGAAAGTGTGATTTATGGTGGGGTTTTTTTTCAGTGGAGATATTTTCTAAGACTTAATTGTTGACAATTTGTATTTTAAGGAGAAGCTGTACAATTTTTTTTTCATAATTTTCCCCAGAACTTTAATTTAAGGAAGTCACATTTCTAGTCACAACTTTTAAGTGTCAGCACTAACGTTGTTTAAATCATCTACACTAGTTGTAATATAAAATATTTATATTTATACACTTCGAAAATGAAGTTAGACAAATACCTATGAAAATTAGTAAGGCAATCCCTTTTTTTTTAAAAAAAAAAGGTTTTTATTTTATTGTTTTAATCTTATTGTCTTCATCTTACTGTTTTCTGCTCTGTTTTTGATCACCTTCATTGATCTGTTTTTATCACAAACAGATCTCTAAGGGTGCATCTGCCTTAGCATTTCATTTGGAGTAGAAGGGCCTTTCTTGGTCTCTACTTAGGCTTCGGTTTCCATCACAAAGCCATCTTGGAGGACTCTGACTAGATTTCTTTTAAGTGAAAATATCCCCAAAGATGTGCTGGGAGTGTACCTAATGCACTCCAATCTATAAGGGCACTTCATCAATGGAACAAGACACAAGTCCCAAGTGAAATGCCTATTATGTGGACACTGGATCCTCAGCACCATCTACAAAGCCATGGTATCTCTTCACTTGCTGATGTAGACATAGCCTTTAGAACAGGATCCAGATTTCCCTTCTGTGGGAAAATTTCTAGGAGTGGTAAAAAAAAAAAAAAAAAAAAAATATTGTCTAAAAGAAGTATAATTAAGTAATTTCTAGATAGCTTGTAAGGGACTGTGTTTATGAATAGTTGAATTTTCCATTAAAACTCTGCTTGATGTCTCTCTACTAAATTAAATTCTTTGTGACATGACTACTTTCCTTAGAAAATGTCACTTTTTCCATTGTAACTCCTTCAGTTAAAATCCTAAAATCTGTGATACATCTTGGCAAAACAGTGAATATATTTTTTATTACCTATAAGAAACTTTTGAGCAACCATACATTGGTTACACTGTAGCAGAAGATATTTGCATACAAGACCATGTTCTCCTAATTCCTGTCCAAACATAAATCCTGGGCACAATCCCTCAGATTGTTTCTGATAACTCATGTCATTGGCATGTTGTGGGATTTTAATTATGTTAATATTTTACAAGTATGTTATTTCACTCTTCGAAAGAAAAATAATAAGGAACATCTGGAAATTGGGAGGAATTATGTTTATTTCACTGGGGATGTCTGGCTGAAGAGCTATTCATTTGTAAGCATTGTACAATTAACATAAGCAAGACATATGCTATAACATGGTTAGCATTTGTCTTGAAGAACAGCATTCTCACTAAGTACGTTTGTTTTCAGCATTGACAGCTAAGAACTTAAAAAGCAACTGCTTGACAGGTGGATTTAATTCCTGTTGCAAATATGTTTGCAATTGATTTTTATTCTGTAAGTTTACATTCACTGCATAAAAACCTTTTCATTGATAATTATTTAAAGATAATGTTAATATTCTGAAGGAAAAATGAGAAAAGACATTTATTAATGATATTTTTACAGATAAAATCTGAAAGTTTAGACCATACGGTCATAAATCAGAACACTACAAATCTTGCACTAGTATAAATTGTGTAATTTTATTAAATTACAAGGTAATTAAAAAAAAATCCTAAGCATATCATAAAATATTTTTTTTATTTATATACTTAAAAGCAAGTTTATAGAGCACTTTCTTATTCCTTATCTGTGCTGGATAAGAAACATAGTAGCATAATAGGTTTTGATCCTATTAAAATTATCAGAAAGGCTATCAGTCATGTCACTGGAAACAGGTTTAAACCATCTATAGGATTCTGTTTGAGGTTAAAGTATTTTGTATATATAACTAATGAATGAATACTAATTTTCTCCATTAAATACAGTAAGAGTAACAAAGTACTGTTTTCATAATGAGCTGTCAGCTCACATCTATTTTATTCTGTGTTATTACTGATATTTTTCAGGTTGGTATTGTTAATGGAGATTCATGACTGGTCACTCCTGCTTGTGCTTAACTTTAGCTATTAGTAATGAAAACTTTCTCAATCAATTCACAAATTACAGTTTTGCTGATGCTGCTGATACGGTGCTATGAATTTCTGCCAACGTTAAGCTTGTGAAGCCCTAAGCTAATTGACTTTTTCAATTTCACAATTGAAGTAATATTGTGCCAATTTTCCTGGAACATTATTTTATAGAAATTCTTGAACAAAGTTGTCCCATATGAGTTGTTTGTCATCTGTTAATAAAACCAGAGCAAACAAACCACAAACCTTAAGTAAAAGAAGTCTAGAATATCCTTCACACAGAAGTTGATGTGCAAGAACACCATAGAAACTTACATTCAGAATCACACTTTTAATGACACTGTTCTGTAACAAAGAAAGAAAAATCTGCAGTAATTGTTATAGAAAAAATATGCTAGTGTACACTTTCTGCTGCACACCTTTTCTTGTCTCCAAACCAAACATGTCTGGGTTTTTGTTTCGGGGAAGGCTTTCACAATGGTTACAGTGTGTGTAACAAAGTCATAGAAACTTACATTCAGAATCACACTTTTAATGACACTGTTCTGTAACAAAGAAAGAAAAATCTGCAGTAATTGTTATAGAAAAAATATGCTAGTGTACACTTTCTGCTGCACACCTTTTCTTGTCTCCAAACCAAACATGTCTGGGTTTTTGTTTCGGGGAAGGCTTTCACAATGGTTACAGTGTGTGTAACAAAGTTTTACAAACAGCATTTCCAGCTGAAATAAAAATTGAAGATGCAGAGATTTAATATTTTATCTGACAAAACATGGTTGCCAACTTTTAGGGGGTTTTGAATTTAAGTGATATAGTCTGCCAAAGCAGAGTTTGCAACACAGGCAGGCTTAAGAGTTTTAATGTGTTATGGTAATATCTACAATACCGTGATGATTAACAGCAAAAGTGAGAATCAGATTATTTGATTTGTTTTCCTGTAAAAAATATCCCGTCGATCCATTTTTATTTTGTCCTTTTTCCTCTGATGTTTCTTTTATGTTCCAGGTAAGCACTTACCACTATTAGTGTTCTTTTGATTTAAAAGGAGATTTTCAAATGTGCCTTGCATCAGATAATAGCAGTCCAGCACTACATATTTGTATACATTTCAATTTGTAAGTTAATGTAAACCATATTACTGTAACATGTTTTTAAAGGCCAGGTCAGGAAATATTCTAAACAATTAAAAAGTAGCATTTCAGCTCTGGCTTCTGAAGTGAAAGGCCAAATTTTAGAGTTAGGTTCATTGGCTTTCCCGTGAGGGGCCTAGGTAGCTCAGATTGGGTTCTGAAATATGCTGACTGGGAAGTGGTCGTAAGGGCTCAGTGTGGAAAATTGTAGCATAAGGATATTCCTTCTCTCTCTATTTTCAGAATCATAGCTTAATAACCTCTGGTTGAAGAAGGGACTTAAAATTCTTTCAAAAAAAACCATCAGCATTTTCTCTTTAAAAAAATGTCAATAGTTAGCTTTTCTGTTATAATATCCTGAAGAAAACATTTGTTTGAAGATCCAGACATGGGTCTCCTGTATCATAGGTGTGCCATTATCTACACAATCAAGTATAAGGAGAGGAAAGGACAATTCCTGTATTTCACTCTTGCTTAATTAGAAGCAAAAAAAAAGGTGTAGTTCTGTCCACAGAGCTGTTGCATTGTGGAAACTGGAATGGGCCTTGAGGGTTCTTCTTGCCCATGTCCAATAACTCAGTATGATCAAGTATTCCAAAGAATTCCTTGATGTTTCTCTAACTTGTTTAGAAACAGTATTTTAGTCACTGTATTTTAGTATTTTAAGATCAGTTTGTTTCTTTTAGGACTGGGAGGCTTACAGGATTTTTTAGGTCACAGGTCTGGATTTATGCATTCATTACATCCAAGTTTTTCTTTTGGCAACTAAGTACTTACTTGGATCTGCTTGTAATGATGTTTTTTAAAAAAAAGACTGTATGTGTTTCTTCTCTTTTTTGTTGTTGTTTTTTTGGGTTGGTTTTTTTTGTTTGTTATGGTGTGATGCTACCTTTTATGTGCTATGCCTTCCAGCTTGTTTTTGAAAGATATATGAGAAGATTTGTAAAGAAGAGACGGTGTCAGAAATGACATTTTAATTTTTGACATCTGAAGAATTTATAAACAAAGTTATTTACCTGCAGGAAAGTACTATAGGGTTATCACTGACTTTCAGTTGAGAATGCACAGGATGCATGATGGTGCTCTTCAGCAGCTTTAAAAAGGCAGGCTAGTCAGTGTAAAGATATACTTCTGCATGTTTACATTCTATCTCTTCGATGTTATTGGCTGCAGTCTTGTGAAATTTTGCAAAAGGTAAGATTTAGCACAAGAAGGCATTTGAAGAAAAGATAAATGACTGCAGAAAATGGGATGTTGTTACTTTTGAATTGTCATTGACAGAAAAGTCAGCCACCGTTTTTGTCAGGAGTTATGCTGCAAATCTTGAGTAAACACAAAGCCTGAAGTTCTCATTTCATTTTAATGTCCCTTCACCAACAGCAGAGAGGTGACTGCTTGGGTATTGGCCCAATTCATAAACATAAGATACGTTATGGGTCATAAGAATGAAAAGTGCATCTAGCTCAGTCATTTTTCTCCATCAGTGCCCATAAGCTGACGTGCAGTGAACAGTAAAAGCAAAACAAGTATATAGGATATTTTTCATAACTGGTGTCCCAGCCTCCAACGGTTTCTCACTCATGAACTGCAAAGTCTTTTAAGTCTTTCATGGTTTCTCTGTTTGGTAACTCTTAACAGATCCCTCCTCCAGCACCTGTCCAGCCTTCCCTTGAATCTGCTGCTGACTTTTTGTGCCCACAATACTCTGCCAAAAATAATTCTATTATTAGTCTTATCTTATCTATTAAAGTCTTCCTACCCACTGCCAGACAAACCACCTCCTGCAACTGGTTTGAATCTGGATCTTGCTGACTTCATCTTCTACCCTCAGTTTCTCTACTGGAAGAGTTGGTGAATAGTTTACCCCCAGCTTTCTCACACCATGTTGCTTTTGATCTCAGAGATCTGTACTTTAGTCACCTACTCTCCCGGCCACACCATCCCTTCTCCGGGCTGAAAAGGCCTCGTTATTCCTCTGTCAGGAGCTGTTTCATACCTTTGGTACAGCTCCTATTTCCCCCTCTGACCCTTCCTATTCTTCCTCTTGGAGAGGAATGAAAGATGGGATGAGCTCAGATGTGGGTGAACCATGGTCTTAGTGGCATAAAAATGCTCTCCGTTTTTCTCTGTTGCTTTCCTGATCGTTCCTAGCACTTGATTTGCCTTTCTGACTGAGCTGATGTTTTTAGGGAACTCTCTATACTGACACTGAGGCTTAAAGCCCCTAATTTCCTAAAATAGATGGGCCTGGTTCCCCGGCTTGTGTTAACTGATGTGGTTCCATGCTGAATTTTGGCATACTATTGCCATTGCAGCATTGCCAGTATTATTGCCATTTCAGTGCCTGGTTGCTCAGAAGTGCCTGGTGTGCATCCTCACAGCCCACCCTCATCCCGGTTATCTCCAACACCAGTGTATCATCACCAGTTGCCTCAGTGCTTGCCTTCTTATGAGGCCCCCAAGGGATATGGTGAGCAGCACTGGACCCAGTGAAGGCTCTTGCAGAGCTTTGCTGCTGACCTTCCTCCATCGCGAGAACTGAATGTGTGCTCCCACCCCTGTTTCCCATCTTTTACTCAACTATTTATCCATTCCATGATATTCCTTCTTACGTCAGGGTTGCCTTTTTTCCTTAATAGCCAACAACAAATGTCTTTTGGAAATCCAAATATGTATTCAAAATTTAGTTTAATACAGACAATTATACTTCGATAAATTGCCTTTGTATTTTAGATTATATGAGTTATTTTCTCCCTATGTTATACTGTGTAGTACCAGTATATGGTCTTTAGTCATGCACCTTGTTTCTTCTGAAATACAACTCCTTTGTTTGGTGATATGTTTTCTGACAGAGGGACATTAATGACATGAGCTATATACTTATATCAAAGTTCAAACTTCCTAACTTGATTTAAACTGAAAAAGAAAAAATACAGAAGACTTTAAATTTCAGATAAATCTTTCTATTCTTTTTCAGGAAAATTGGTAGCTACTTTCATCCTTTAAGATCAATGAATTAAATATGGGTTCAGGATAAATTTTGTGTCTTCCTAACAGAAAGATCTTCATCTGTTGCATGAGAAATTAATGCAAATTCAGTATCTCAGGTAAAGATAGAAACAATAAATCTATGGCTTAGATAGATATATGTTCTTATTTTCTCTAAATGAGGATATAATGAATTAATTTTCAACTGTAACAGATGTTAGTGATTGGGAGGGAGGTTATTTCTGTTGAACAATAGCAATATTGCTAAAAATTATTTTACAAATTTCAGTGATGATATATGTATGTAGTTTCTGCTGAAATATTTACTTACTTTCATTGAGCTGTTCTTCCGAAACTGAGAGTGTTTGTATTTAGCCTCCCAGCTTTTGGAGCATCCAAATTTACTAATGAAGTGCCTGCTTGGTCCATAGCAAACTATAACTATAGGTAAATATATTTATGTAAAGAATTCTTTAAGATAAATCCCCTGAAAAACATGATGCAGAATGTATTTTATTCTGTTTTATATCTGCAAAAGCATTTGTGATTATGTTAAAAAAAATGGCACCCTTAGGTTGTAAGTTTGGGGGTTTTTTGAGAAAAAAAGTGTGACTTTATACTAAACACTTAAATGCTGAAACAATGTAAAAACTAAAAAAAAATCATAAATGTCATCACTGAATATGCGAGTACATTGTAGAGGACTTGAGATTCAGGATGGATAACCTCACCTGAAGAAAATATGGAGATACGAGTCACTTGGCTTGCCACTCTTGGAATTCAGGATGTTTCTTCCTTGTCAGCTCAGAAATTACTTCAACAAATGTTGCAACAGTTTTCTTAAATCAATTCCTCAAAAAATGAATTTTTCTTTGTGGAAGTGTTTACATGATCAGGGTCTGGAATAGAAAAAGGAAGAGAGAAGACCATTCTACAGAGAGAGGAAACAATAATAGAATAAGACACCAGGGGGATGGCTGGATAGCTGAATAGATTTTTATATATTCGTCTATTGTGTACTCTTTTCTTCAAATAAAAAAAGGAAGATTTTTCCCCCAAAAATGAAATGATTTAGAGAAGGGAAATAGTATACAGGAACATACATATTCAGCCAGCTAGTTATTTTTATTAAAAATATCTATGTAATTTCATTAAACCTTCTGCCCCCCCCCCCCCCCCAAATTTATTACTGCAATTGAAAATTCAAATTAAGTTGTTGATGCCTACATATTAGAACATATTTTATGCATAAATAGGATAATTGTAACAGACCGCTCGAAAGACAGGAATTTTGTTCCCATTTGTATTGTTCAGTGAAGCATAAGCAGCAGCAGTAATGCTCTCAAGAAAGATAAAAAGACTAAAAACCCATGTACCTTTAAAATAATTGACTTTGTGTTTGTGCATGCACAGCAGCCAAGGACGTAATGAAAACTTTAAAAACCTTCATTCATACAGTCTCATGGAGTGTAAACAACCGGGTAGAAGACTTTGATAGACTGCCTCATTATAGTGGTGCCTGTGCCATTTAATCACAAAGCAAACGGCAAGCCAGTGGCCTCTTACAATTTAGAATGTAATTTTTCTATTTGAAACCCGTTTTGCACAAGCCAAACTCAATTGCTTTAAGAGAAAGCTGAGACACCTATTCCAACCTACTTACGTTGACTCGCACACATTTTCCTTACAACTTAGGGTGGATATGCCTGGTTGATGTTCAGACCTGTCAAAATATTAACATACATCACTAAGTTTATTTATAATGAACAAATTAGCTTTGACTATGAAAGTTCATCATCATTTCTCTCTTTCTCTCTTTCTTTTTATCGTAATGGGCATTAACAAAAACCTGCATCCCTGGTGCAGCTGTTGTGAATTCTTTGTTATTTTTCTAGAATTCTGTATTTTTCCAAAATAAGGGCCAAAATTCAGGTGAAAATATGTTAGAATTGGATGCAAAATAAAATTCTATATTAAAAATATTTGATTTTAATTTCTCACAAAGTGTATTATCATCTGCATTTTAAGAATTAAGTCTATTCGATGTTAGTGAAATCCATCCATAATGCTCTCATATCACAGACAAGTTATTTCTTTTGTCTTCATTTAAAAATACCACGTTACTAGCAATATTTGAATATTTGCCAACCACTAAATAATTCATTTTTTCTTAATCATGAAAGTGCTCTTTCTTAATTATAACACTGCAATTTCATCTAATCAGTATGATTAAACTTTAAAAAAATATGTAATTAAATCTTCCCTGATGGAATTCCATTTATAATATAATATTCAACAAATAGAGCCTTTCTCTTTGAGTTA
Source organism: Aptenodytes forsteri (assembly GCF_000699145.1). Classification (NCBI taxonomy): domain Eukaryota; kingdom Metazoa; phylum Chordata; class Aves; order Sphenisciformes; family Spheniscidae; genus Aptenodytes; species Aptenodytes forsteri. The sequence goes on along the minus strand of NW_008794458.1, from coordinate 2,235,177 downwards.
TGCACAATTTGTATTAACAGTATGAGTGAGTGTCTTTTATACATTGTGTTCTGTTGTTGTTGGTTTTCAAGAAAGTTGTAAATACTGGGCTACGACGACTACAAAGCCTGTTAAGCTTAAGTAATTTTGTACAAATATACAGGTACAAATTTTGGTTCTTCAGACCAAAAGTGGAACTCTAGCCTATGAAGAACTGTAACAAAAGTCTATGCAGGGACTTATACCCCAAACAGCTTGTCAAAGTGAGACCGAAGAGTCTCATTTAACAGAATGAACTGCGTGTCAGCTTTCTGCACAGAGCTGCATTGTGCCCTACAATTACAGCATCTTGAAGCATGAATTATTTCAGTCATGACATTTTCTTGCATTTTAGGTGGAAGTTTGAATCAGCAGATATTTATACATATATAGCTGCTTCTTGGAGTCAATCTCACTGAAGCTATATGGAGCCCGCTTATGTCTATCAAGAGATTCTGTATGCAAATGTATGTATATGAGAAAGATGACGTAGCTAGATGGACTGAGTGGTGATATCAACAGGAACCTTCTCTATAGCTACCGAAGTTCCATTGTCTGAAGTGAAGTAGGAAATACAGATACTTTTTCAGCCATTGAAACTGTTCAACATTATTAACTTGGTCTTTAATATATTACTAACCCTGATCATGTGTCAAAGGGAAGCAGAAGAATACACGGAGGAAGCCTTGTATTCAGTTACAGCAGGAGAAAATGTGTCTGTGAATACAAAGTGCTGTTGGTGAGATAACCTTTCTGCTGTAAAGGTGACATGTAAAATATGCAGAAGCTATTCCAGATCAGAGTAAATCAAATTGCTAAAGTAAGCAGGTTGCCATCTCTACTTCTCATTTTGACTAATTAGATACCTAACTAAAAGCCACTACAATTTACACAGTCATTTTTCCTTTGTTTTTCTTTCCTTTACCTTTGTTTTTTTGTCGCTTTAAAAAAGATGCTCAGTGAATTATAAATTCTATGTACTCTTCCATCAGGCTTGTCTATTTTGAATAGATACCCAATATTTTTGTTTCATCTGGAACTAAGCTTCATAGGACAGAATAACTCATTTCAGATACAGGAAATCAACAGCTGTTTTGCTGTATTTTACTGTCTACAGATGTACATCATTGCATTTTATGCATATTATTTTGAATGATATGTACAAAACACGTATGTTACCCAGTGCCAGTTTGTGGACTGGACTTTCACAGAACTTGGCACAGTGGCTCTTTGTCCTGACAAAATCCACATTTTTCTGGCTTCAGTAACTCTTTGTCCTGACAAAATCCACATTTTTCAGGCTTCAGTACAGAGATTTGTGTTTTGTGTCATGAGAAAGCAGAGTCCTAATAGTTGCCATTTATCATCCAAAAAGGGACATGGACCTGAAGAACAAGATGATTCCCATTAGTGCTTCAGCCAAGTCTTTCCAAGTCTTTCCTCTTGAAGAAAGGAAACTCACAAGCTCTGTGGACTAAAACTCTTAGAGGGTCAACTTTTCATAGAGGGTTTCAATATATCTCTGCCTGCAAACAGTAAGGTCTTGATCATGTTCTTCTGGAATAAATGGAAAGTTTTCCACTGATTTAAATGCAGATCATACCAAAAAGGGACATCCTTATGCAAGAGACCAAAGGAAAATTACTGAACAGTTTGAATGTTTAAAAAACTATATGAAAACTCAAGAAAAGCTTCAAATTTAGTATTTGGAGAAAAAAAAGAAGTTTCAAATCTGGCTGGTTTTGTTTGCTTTATGGAAGACCACTGGAATTAAGTGACTACAATGAGAAATGTTTACGAAGCTGACAGATACAACAATTAGAGGCCAGTTGGGAAGTTTCTCCTGATACTCCTTTGAAGAAATACAATTCCTATAGGAATTATCTTTTTTTAAATAAGAAATTAGAGAATAGCTGTAAATTTAAAACATAAATTGATGTTTCTGATTTCCAATTTGAATTTAAAGATTTAAAACAAATATTTTATTTTGCATTTGTTAAACATGAAAATAAATATTAAATTTGTATTTTTCCTTTCCTCGCTTCCTTACCAAAATTCATCCCCATGATACAAAGTATGGGTACATGTTATTGTCACAGTGACATAATAGGCAATGTAAGGTTCTGGCCTGTGGAGAAAACAGTAGCAGCCTGAAATGCAACTTAAATGAGGCAGAGGCAGCGCATCACCACTGGGAGTCAATTCTAAATCTGTGTGTTTGGAAAGTGAGAGCTTTCCAGTTATTTACTTCAAAACTTTTGTTATGTAAATTTAAAAAACTCAAGTTTTCACCTATTCTGAAACTAAAACAAACATTGAAATACAGGAGTTTTCACCAGGCCAAATTTCCTGAAAAGCTTTTACAGCTCCTAGCGTGTTGACTGTGGTTACTAATAACTAGCTTAACTAGGGACTTTTTGCTAGAGAGTGAAGTACATGGCAAATACTCATTATCCTTTTAATTTCATACTTATTGCTACTATAATTCAGATACAGTAATAACACAGTGCTTTTACAAGGTAATTACTCTGTCACTTTGTTAGTTTGCCATTTGTATGAGTTATTGCTTATTTCACAAAAAAAGGCTATAGCTGAGATTACTGAGATGAGCAAAGGAACCAGGCCTGTTCACCTAAAGGTTAATAATAAGGGATCTGGATAATTTAATCCATAACTCTCTTTGTTACTCTCTTCCTGCTTACAGTGGTTGCCTGCAGAGCTGTTCTAGGGGTTGTAGAAACTGAAATAATTCATTGTACACACCAAAATGGTTCTCTGAGACTCCGAGTGTGGCCACACTAGTTATAGTAACTATTTTAACTATTAAAGTCCTCCTTTAAGATGAGAAAACTTTCAGAGTTAAAAAATGGTATTACCATTTTACTTCCTTGTGATTTTTAAATCTAGTGAAATTAGACATTTAAAGTTTTTTGCAAGAATGTAATCATCTATATTCAGTGATTTGGCAGAAGCACAGCAAAAAGTGGAGATAATACACAATCCACCATCCTGTCTCTTCCCAAAGTGTGGGTTTGGTAGACTGCTTGTACCAAATTACATAAGAAACTTTGTTATACTTTTGAAATCTTCCGCATCTTTGCTGACATTGCTTAAAGGTGTGCTAATTACTGTCAGTTGCTGTCATACCAGACACCTGTGAGCCTAGAATTGGGCAAAGACAACCAATTCATTTTATGTAGGACACCGAACGGCAGCAGATGGTAATAAGCTTCAGTCAACAGCAAGCTGGGCAGGATTCACACCACCAAGCTAGATGTGGAAAACTCAAAATCCCTTGGCTAATCCCATGAGCCAGCCATTCTCCCTAATTGTGTATTTCCATAAGAAGATGTACTTTACATGTTCCAGTCTCAGCTGAATGAATAAACATGATTTAATGTACTGACTGTAGGATTTTACTAATCTATTTATTAGTTCCCCTTTCAAGGGAAGTTATAATGATGTGTTTTCACTTAAAGCAATTAGAATGTATTTTTAACAGGGGAAATGACTTAGATTATAATTACAGAGCATTATGCTGTACTTTTAATGATTTTGCTCTTTAGAAAAATGAACAGTGAGACTCATTTTGCATGAAGTTATTATCTTGCTCTCACAACATAATACAGACTTCCTTCTCAGGCTGTTGGGTCACCACAGCTGTTGGATCAGGGACCTGTGTCTTAGACTAAAATAAAAAAGAAGATGATGAACAAATATTTACAATTACATCTGTAGTACCTGATATATCTCTTCTTAATTACACTATTTGACTCTTCATATAATTTTGAGGTAAAACATAGCTAAATGTGTGAAGATTTTACTGCTGTTTTTTATATTTATAGTTCCCAGTGTTGCATGTCTAAAATAGAAAATTAAATCTAGTGCTATAGCAACGACAAATCTATGAAACAATAAAGGCAATCATGCCTTGTCCTATGTATTGAACAGACAGAGAAGATAAAATGAAGATAGGGCAAATGCAATTCCATTCCCTACAGTAAAGGCAAAAAAAGGTCAGGAGAAGTTATGTGACACACCTGCTTTGCAAAGATCTGGTTTACAGTCTCATGAGAAAAGTGGACAATCACAAAAGAGTAGATACGGAGCATGGCAGGTACGTCTTCAGCCTTGTGTATCCACTGGCTTGCATCCATGCATACACTGTGGTAATGGGGAAAGTGGCAGCAGCTATGGAGTCTGTATTAGTACCACTGGAAAATTTCATCCCTTTTTTTCTCAGCGGCTATGTAGACTCTTTTCTAAGAGGGCTGTTTGGCTGAGCAGTTTTTGCAATGTTTTTTCTCAAAGTACATTAAGGAAGCTAGGTACGCTTTCCAAATACTGAGTCTTTCAGCTGGTGTAGAAATTACTGAAATCGTTGACAGGCAACAAAAGAGAAAACTCACATTAGTGAGGTTATCTGAATCAATCCTTTGTACTGAGACCTAACTGAGAGGGAGATGAACTGTTATGCTCCTCTTTAATTCTCCTAAGTTATCCCGCATCAACAATACTTATTAGGTCCCCTCCTGTGAAAGGCTCTTTTCTAAAAGCAAGCAAGTAAAAAGCATAAGTGGTACTGTGTTGTAAAAGTGAGGCAGAATAGCAAAAGTTTAGAGATTATGGATTTAGAGCCAAATAGTTGGAAACATTTGTCCTTTGTCAGTGTTACATTATTGCTGTTATGTCTTAGGCAAATACTTGCACTTTTTAGATGTTTCACTGCATTGTGTACGTGAATAAAGGGTGATTTGTTGAATCTGGCAGTCTGATAGGAGGGACGTTCTGAACTCTAGGAATTTTAAGCAAGAAAGTGGGGAGAGCTGCTCATTGCTTTCCTAGACAGGGAAGGTGGGAAATGGACTGGAATGACTGGAGGTGAGCTGGGAAGGTTTGGACCTTGAATACATGCCTGAAGTATGAGACTGAGTGCAATGAGAGCAAAGTAATGAGGTTGAACGAGTTCATAGTGCTGAGCTGAAATTGGGAATAGGAGGGTGAGAGGATGGGGTAGGAGGAGGTAGGGCTCAACAGATAAGGAAATAGGAAAGGTGCAGTAAACAGAGTAGATTCATACCACAGCTCAGATCTCTTGCAGACATGTTCCTGATATGTTAAGAATAAAGTTTGACTTCATTTACAGTTTTTGTTGAGGTTCCCTCACTATCAGGTAAAACATGGGTTGCAAATCATAACCTTCCTGCAACACAAAAACATTTTCAGACATCATACCAGTTCTCCTTTTCTCCATGCAGCTAACCATTTCTCTTTTAAAGTACCAGGCACTGTGAATCAAAGCATCAAAACAGGGTTTTGTGTGATACATAATACTAGAAGATGATCCATGTTGTTCTTTACCCCTCTCCTGACTGACCAAAATATCCTAATTTGGTTATAGACCCATCTTTAATGCAGGGATTTCCTTTAGTCACAGAAGTGTATTAAATGGTGTGGGATGGATGGCTGTTTAAGATGAGCTTACTGTGGCTAACTGAGTGCCATTGGAAACATTTGGTTCTTGTAAAAGGCTATCAAGACTTGATTTTTTGTTGTTGTTGTTGTTGTGAAACCCTGAAAGGGTTACAGGACTTGAGAAAAAAACTCCTGCTGGCTCTTGGGTACATATGTGGGTGGGCTTGAATTGTAAAGATGTGAGTTGGGAAGAAGGAAAGTACAGAGGTTTGATTCAGAGCAGTTCTGTAAAAGGCAGAGGAGACTATGGAAGACAGAGCATGTGTTCAATGTGTTATTAATTTTTCCTCATTTTGCTTTCTGCTTTCCGTTACAAGGCTGCTATTTTGTAGGCATCTTGTCAATGTATAATATATTTGAAATGCTCTGATAGGAGCACAGTGATTAATTGGCTTGGCTGTATTGAAAGCTTGGCTGTATTGAAAGCATAACAACCTGTAGTCAAATGATGTTTTGATTAGCTTTAAGATTTCTTCTGAGAAATATATTCTATGGGGCATTCTTGGGAAAACATACGATTTTTAAATTTCATCAGTTCAGATCTGTTGCTAAAAAAGGTGGTATTAGGTGTTTTTTTGTTCATTTTAATTTTACTGGTATCTTCAGCAATTATGATCTTGTTATTAATGTGGTAGCTTTCTTCCAGAGCTTTTTTGTTTGTTAACTAATAACGAAACCTATGCTGTTGTGAATATCAATTTGCTATTAATGTTGTTTAGTAAATAATGAATGTCAGCAGTAGGCAAAGAAATTTTAAATCAACTTCATGTTTAAAACCTAGTATACTTCGTATTCTTGTATCCTCTAAGGGCTATATTGAGTGCTACTGCAGTAAAGCATGTTGAATCTGGCAGTCTGATAGGAGGGACGTTCAGTCATGCAGTAAAGCATGATCGTGCCCTTGTACTCGGCACTGGTGAGGCCACACCTCGAATACTGTGTTCAGTTTTGGGCCCCTCACTACAAGAAGGACGTCGAGGTGCTGGAGCGTGTCCAGAGAAGGGCAACGAGGCTGGTGAGGGGTCTGGAGAACAAGTCTTATGAGGAGCGGCTGAGGGAACTGGGACTGTTTAGCCTGGAGAAAAGGAGGCTGAGGGGAGACCTCATCGCTCTCTACAACTACCTGAAAGGAGGTTGTAGCGAGGTGGGTGTTGGTCT
>NW_008794458.1:2200286-2228428 GCF_000699145.1 Aptenodytes forsteri | reverse complement strand
AGGTATTTAAAAGACGTGTAGATGAGGCGCTTAGGGACATGGTTTAGTGGGCATGGTGGTGTTGGGTTGACGGTTGGACTCGATGATCTTAGAGGTCTTTTCCAACCTCAATGATTCTATGATTCTATGATTCTATTCTATGTGAAGATGTCATCCCTTATTTAGATAATCTCTGTTGTGATATAAATGATGTAAGGAATGGGAATAAACAATAAAATAAAGTATCTATTTTGAAGTAGGCATTGATTCACTGTTTGAGGTTTACTGGAAATAACTAAAGAACTTATAAGTTAAGATTGATTTAAAAAACAAACAAACCAAACAAACACTTGTTTGTTTGCTTTTTAAAAGTATTTGTGCCAGTATTCTAGCTGAAGGTATAGAGTTTGGTCTACTTTAAGAGGGTCCTTGAAACTAGAGCTGTGTTTGAATGCTTGACAAACATTCCCTCAGCCTTGCTTTTCTTTCAGCTTTCAGTGACAGTAGAGCCATGATGATGCTTGGGAAATTGGTGTGTTGCTATGGAAATGGCTGTTATGCCACCAGTTCAGCATTTATGCTTCATTGCCAGATCCAATGCAAAGAGATAAATGAAGGAGAAATCTCTAGGCTATGGTATCTATAGAAGGAAAAAATAAAAATACACTAATCTCGATTTTAATGATGAGTCAACTGCGATGTTTTTAATACCTCAGGACATTCAGATTTTCTTTTCTATAGCAGATCAGTTAAACACTTATCTGAATTTTGAGAGGTTCAGGTTCTGTGCCTGATTCAAAATGATCCAAGACAAAACTATTTCAACCTAAGAATTAGGGCGCTCAACAGGGATGTCAAATTACAGCAGAGCTTACATAAATAACTTCTTGTCCTACCTTTTCAGTTCCCATGAAACAGGATGATTGTTCTCCAGTAAGCTGTAAGCACAAGTTCTCCTCACTAAATTCAATAAATTAACAAAGTCATGGAAGAAGGAACTACCAGCAATCATGTACTTTGAAGTTTCTGGTTGGGTGTCTGTGTGCGTGCATACAGGGGAAGGGTTCTGTCAGACATTTATTTTGCTTGGTTTGGAAGGATTAACTAAAGAAATTGTTGGAGGGAGGGCAATATTGCAAAACAATACAGGAAGGAAGAGAAACGGTGATTTATGAGACTGTTACACTCTGCTTGTTTTGCTGCAATGTAGGAAATATCTGTCCTGTGGGTCTGAACAGAATCATTCATGTATGAGATGAATGATTTTTAGGGGTTGTCCACTATAGCCACAAGAGCTACTTCTTATACAAAATGTGTGTTTGAGTCATAACTCTCCTCTGAGTTTTCCTGAATGATAATGATGATCTATTGGCCATTCCTAGGGTAGCTTGTTTTTTTGCAGACAACCATCCTGGCCTTCAGCCATGAAGCCAGATGTGACTGTCTCCCATTCGAGTGGGTAGCTGATCATCTCACAAGGTCACAAGTGTACTTCCTTGGACCTCTTTCTCTTCCATGTTTTAGTCATTGCTGCTTGAATAGATGCAAAGTTTCAGGTCCAGAGGTGTAATTCTTGCTCATAAACAAGACAACTGAAGTGCCAGCTTTCAAATCACTGAGGTATAAGCTGCCATTTCCACTGGCAAAATTCCCCTGCGCTCAGACTCAGACCATCTGGGAGTCTTCTCTGGAGAGTAAATGTTAATTATTTCATTCTACCTGAAAAATGATTTTTCAGTGAGAAAAGACAAAAATTTAGTGCTCATTTCCTTCTAATTCTCAGAAATCAAATTAGTGTGTCCAGTTTGTATTTAGTTGCTTCCCTGGTGTGTGGGGAATACTTACATGTGAACAAGCAACCAGAAGTAAGGTAACATGAAAAGAAGGATAGCCAATCTCTCTTTATTTATATTTTTATCACTGTCATATTTTCTTAAAGGAATCTGCTATCGGGAATTGAAAATGTGAAATTTTTTTTAAACTTTTTTATCACTTCTGGTGCATCTGACAACTTGTCAATAGCTTGAAGCAACTTGTTATGCTTGCCTTTAGCAGTATTTGGAGTTGTTTAGATGAAAAATGAAAGAATCAAAATCTAGTTATTCATCCTGGGTGTCTTCTTCACACAAAAGTTTTTGCCTTATTCATTCAGCTATCATTAATTGCAGGTGACATGCAGAAAATTAGTTTTCTGAAATGCTTAGAAGCAAATTCTTTTCTGTTCAAGCAATAATTTACATCCATGGAGTCATACTAGTCTCAGTGTTGTGACACTTAGGACTCTCGGATTAGTAATGAAAATGTTAGAAATGCAGTGGAGAAGTGTTTTAAGATCAATGACATTTCAACTTCTAGTTTGCAAAGTGTTAAGTACCTTTCTGAAATCAATAGAAAGCAGTTGATTTGAGCCTCTGGCCTCTCTAGCCTAGGTTATGGTGTAACCTTCATGATGGATGTTGTCATCAAAACCACTGCTACAATAGTGGCAGGGCTGTAAACACTCTGTGATTTGTTCAGTGCTCCTCTTAAAACATGACATGGAAAAGGGGAGAAAAGTGTCATTGCAGAAAAGTGCCATTGCAGAAGAAAAATCTTAATTTAAAACCCCGTATGTTGGTCATATAACTATTTCTTCTCTAAAATTTAACAAAATGGTCATATTTAATGTGTGCAGGATACAGGTTATCCTAGACTGAGAGTAAAAGATACAAGTTTTGAACTTTCCCAGAGATGTCTTGATACAAGTATCTTGATGATGTGATCAAAACTTCAAAAACTTGTGAACAAAGTGTACATTGTATAGTGGTAAATAAAAGCATACATTTTTGTAATAGCGGATAAAACTGTGATCCCAGATACGGAGTTATTTCTTTCCTTTCATACTTTCAGGAGAATGGAAACTACCATTCCAGTGCTTGAAATCTAATTTCTATTCAGCTTTTGTTCAGAGGCTGACGTCTGCATGCATGTTTTGAACTGTGCTATCTTTAGACTGAAGAGATGAGGTCAGAGAATTATGCGACTCGGAGGCATAAGGTGTGATGGATTAAAAAAAAGGAATTACATATCCTCACTCTAGACAAAGCAACACTAAACTTTTCTTTAAAAATTACTAAACCTTAACCCACAGACATTGTAATCATATTTTACAGCTATGTAGTGGACCACAACCATTGTTAAAAGACCCTTACTTTAGTTCATTGGCTTTTTTTTGTTTTCACTAAAGTTAACAACACCTAAGCTTTTTAGGCATTCCTTTATTTGGAAGGGAGAAAGTTGAGTTTCAGATCTTTTTGCAGTCTTAAAAGGGGAAAGAGCTGCTATCCTAACTTACTTCTCCCAAAAAGTGATGAAAGTTTTGTTGCCAAGAAGAAGTTAGCAATAAAAGAATGGGGGAGGGGGGATGCAAGGAGAAGGTTGGCTTGGGAAAAGAACACTGTATTAATGCTTTCTACAGTTTCAGAAGTAGACCTTGATAGAAGACTGCTTTGATATCTTTCAACCATTTACCTTTGCTTGAGAGCCCTGCTTCCAGCGTCTACAAGTGGCAAAACCTCTTGTAGGCTCTGTGGACCAATTTTGCTCTGCCTCATTGAAGTCCAATTTTAAAGAGAATAAAGGGCAAAACTGAGAAGAATAAAAAGGCTGTATCTTTAGAGAAAGAGCTCCCCAGGTTGTTTTTCCTCAGAAATTCTTTGCAGAGAAAAACATAACTAAACTTGGCTCTAAAAGAAAATGTAAACATTTAAGGTTGCATTTAGTCATTAATTCAGGTATTCATAGGAACATGGAGGTCAGCTAGTCCAACACCCCTGAGTGGGACTGCTGACTATTAGTATGTGACTTTAAAGTAATCTCAGCCATCAGATCAAACTTTTGTTGTTCAGTTTGCAGGAATCCCCTGCAGCAGTAATGAAAGGGATACTAAAATAGGTTTCTTAATGTAAGCACTCTCTTATAAGACAAACACCATCTCTATGACAGTCCTAAGAAATTTTAATCACCAGTGGCAACATCGGAAAGAGTGCTGCCTTAAAAATGAAGAACTTCAGTCAGCAAAGCTTGCAAGTGCTTTTTTTTTAAATAACATATACTTTGTTTAAATCCTCTGTGCTACTGAATTTTCCAATTGGGGTGCCTATAAATTAGTTAAATTTTGATATCTTCTGTGCCTTCATTTTGAGAGTATACATTCCCTCCAATAAAGCTTCTGAGTAAAGGTACACACACACACTCAGACATTTAATTGTTTGTGTATTTTTAGAACAATAACCCACTTACATAGTGATTTGCATCTCTGGAGAAATGGTGCAGTGTCGTTATAAGGAACGGTGACAAGTAGAATGACATAACACACACGACCTTAAAGGAATTAAGTATGTGTTGTATTGTGTTGCTGAATTATCTTATGAGTCACTGGGGGATTTTTTTTTTAATGGTTTGCCTTGCTTTTCCTGAAAAAAATATCAAATCCTTATTATTTTCTTTAATAAATTAGACTGTTGTTTTCTATTTGTAGATGGGGGGGTGAGAACTTTTAAATTCTCTTTTAAAATAATCCCATTTTAAATAAGCACTAAGACTCTAAAACTAAGCCCAAAACATGGTCTAATCCAAAGTTTGTGATGGACAAAAATAATGATTATCCAAAGGAACTGAAAATATTTCAGTCTTCGGTTAAATAGCTCTTTGGGTGCAAGGGTTTTATATTGCTTCAATTTTAATTGGAGGTTGTTTGAAGACCTCTAGAACTAAAGATTAAGATAAAAAAATTGTGGTCTTCTCACAATTTCTGAATGCTGAAGGGAGTGGAAAGACAAGCTGAATATATGTGGACTACTTTGTGCAAATTCTGCCAGGACAATTTTAATGGTTCTTGCAAGGAAGACATAGGATAAAAAAAGATTAATACTACTGTGCTTCTAGAATGAGTTTGTCCAAAAGATGCTCTAATATATTGATCTGTATAGGTATATCTTGTAAAAATATTATTTTCCTAATTTTCTACTGTGTTTTGATTGTGAATTTTTGACAGCAATGAGCAAGAAAGAAAATTCTGAAAAGAAAGTGGGAAAATATTCATGTAGACCTGTTCAGAGTAATTTTGACCACCCATCTTAATGACAGTATTTTGAAGCCAAACTTGACTCAGTTTTGTGAAATAGACCATTGCTCTCTTCTTTTCCTGTTTCTGCCTGTGGTTGGTGGGAATATTGCTCTCATTCCTTTTTGAGATGCAAATAACTAAATAGCAAGCCCCTCATCTGCAAAAGATGACTGGAAAAGTTTAATATAAATAAAACATGGAAACCATGTAGTGAACAACTACGCTATTACTTTCTTAAAAGACTAAGTTTAGAAAAAATGAAAACCCCTAAAACCTCCTGTCTTCAATGCCTGTACCATTAAAAACTACTTTTTAATTATGTATCTGCAGATTTCAGAAACAAGGATAGGAGCATCAAAAAGATCTGCAAAATATTTTAAAAAGTTTTGGTGTTGAATGAAGTCTGCTAATGTTTAAGAATAGGAGACTTCAGCTATGTATGTAGGATGGAAATAAACAGACTCCTCTATGGCATCGCACAGCATATCTCCTGGAACATATCCGGTGAGACAATTACTACTGCTAATAATATTTGTCAACTGCTATGATGCTAATAACAAAAGAATGGAGACTGTTCATAGTAGAAAGGAATTCCTGTCATACGCAACAATAGAAATAGCAGCAATAACGGAGGTAACAGTAGAGAAAAATAGAATTCTGTGAAAGTCAAAACTTTTCCCTGTAAATATGGCTGATATTCCATTATGAGTAGCTCCATTTATGTAATATTTTATTCATTTATAAAGTCTTAGACCTTAAATCCATCATAAAATAAGACTGAACTCATTTAAGGTGATTATTGAAAGGCATTTAAAGTCCAGCAGGGCACACTTAAGAAGACCTGAGGGAAAACAACAGGAAGCAGGGACTTGTTAATTTGAAAGGTAGAGGAGCCGAAGGAGAAATTGCACACCATGTGCTGTCTGAAAAGAATAGAGTGGGATCCTTCTAAAGAGAAACAGAACAAAAGCCTCTGCCATCAAAAGTAAGATGGTACAGCATCCTCAGCTACTGAGTGTCACAGTGGCTGTCTTGCTGTGACCTGATGCTGTGAGTTCACTGTTGAATGATATATTGAACTACCATGTCTGCACTTGAACGGATCTTCCTGCTGATAGATTCTTTATAATATACGTTAAAAATACAAAAGCCAATAGAAGAATGTACTAAAACAAGTGATTTGGAGTCAAAGGCAAAAATCCGTTCATGCAGATGTTAGCTGCAAGAATTAAATTTTTTGCTGGAACAAGGCTTATAAATTAAATCACGATAAAAGCTAGCTCTCCAAAGCATGATGGTTGTGTATTAGCCACTGAGCACCTATGAAAAAAGAACTATGAATGTGAAATGTCCGGTACTGTTTTTCCCTGCTACTTCTCAGGAAAGAAATTATTTCCATCCTAGTGAGGCAGTACCATGAAGATAACAAGAAAAACTGTCAGACTTCAAATATCTCCTTGGATATAAATAGTGTGACGGGTGCAGAAGGAGATCAAAAAGTAGCAGGCACCTATTGCATGGCTTTCTACAACTGAAGGAGGCAGAGCTCAGTGAGTTGCACATTTCCTTTCATTTCTGTGTCCAACTCTTACCTAACTCTATTTCAGTTGATATGCAAGCTGGGTCATTTTAAGTGCAGGCTTTAAAACAAAAAGGGACTATATGTAGCAATTGTTGCTCTGCAGTGCTGGACTTAGATGTGTCTGTATACTGGCAAGGTTTTAATGGCTATGTAAAAATAGTTGCTTGGATTGATTTCTGAGATACTGGAAATGTAACTGAATTTAGAGCCCTATTAATGATGGAAATACATCAGTATATCTATTGGTGAATGACCAGAAAATATATTGATTAACATGCAGAGACTGAAGTTTACATACTGCTGTCAGTATGTATTGTCTAATGTGTATAGATGATGTAAATATAAACACCTCTCAAACTCTAAATCATTCAGTGAGGATGCCTGGGATTATGAGTGTTCATTTATGTAATTCTACACTGAAAACTTTTTTCCTTCCTGTCTCTCCTCCCCACCCCACCCCCAAATCAGAAACTTTAATTCTAATGTATTGAAAATCATTTGGGAATTTCCCCCATGACTTCATTATAAAACAAATGGGTCAAGAAGACACACTTTCTGTGGAATCTTGATATGTAAGACAGTACCTGTGGTGAGCCAGTCAACTGGCAACGTATACATAAACTCTTACTGTGAAGAAGGTAAGAATTGCTCATAATACTTTGCTTATTTCACTGTTCTAATATAAAAAATTGCAATAAAGTTGTTAGTCCATTCTCTGACAGTCTCTGTATTTATCATACAGAATTTGGCAAAATTTTTTTAGTTCATGATTCATATTATGTTCTTATTCAGAGTAGCTATTAATAAAGATAGAGTAATCATTCTATTAAACCTACTGGGTATTTTCCATAAAATCTGCATATTTTATTTTGTAACTATAGTTTTCTACTGACTTTTTGCATGGAAATATTGCTTAACAAGAAAGCTGACTTGCTGTGGTTTTGTGAGTTTACTCATTGCTATCAGTAGATAATAAAGCTATATCTGTAACAAGTCTCTTACTTTTTAAGTCTTACACTTAAACCCTCATTCAGACTTCACAACTAAAATATGAGGATTGACCAGTTAATACTGCAGAGCCAAATCTTGCTTCTGGTAGAGTTAATACTAATGAGCACACAACATTTCCCCTCCCCCTGCCCCCTTTCGCTTTTGTGTTAGACTACGTATTACGACTTCAGATCTTGTAGCTGAGAGCATCTCAGCAGTCGTGGGAAGTGAGCGACACAATTTTCTACTGTTGACCTATCTGCACTTTGTGTTAGCTAATATTGAACCAATATGTTGGATGTTTGTACTCTGGATAGGGTATCACAGGTTGTCTGTTTGATTTCACCAGAAATGCTGCTACTAGGGTATCACAGGTTGTCTGTTTGATTTCATCAGAAATGCTACTTCTTTTTTTTTTCTCTTCTTCTACCCACTCCTGCCCTCAGGTGGTCCCCAGAGCATAGAAAATCAAGATTTTTTCTGTTTATATGCAGCTGATGAGAATATCAAAATAAATAGCATCAGTTGGGCAGACTAATAATTTTCTTCTCCCCATGGGAAATGGTTGTAAAAGGAGTCTTATCTCCTACAAGCTCTGGAAAGCTGGTGATAACCAGTGGAAGTGAACGGGAGGAAGGAGTTTGGTTTGGTTTTTTTTTTTTCCTCTGAGATAATATTATTAACTTGGTGGGATGACCATCTTTCACTTAACAAATAAATTTGTGTTTGACCTGTGACGCCTTGAGTGTTACTGGTTTGGGTCTGAGCCAAAGCATACTAAAGCACTGGCATGGCTTCTGTGGATTTACCTGGATAAACTTTGAGTGAATCTCTGAAACACTTCCAAGGCAGACTTTTTTGAGACCTATCACAGGTACAGAGCAGGGAATTCATGGTGGTCTTTTGGACTTATGAAGTCTGGGTTTAGAGACCAGCTGTTTTTCCTCTGCATTATTTCCCTGGGGTTGTAACAACATGAGTTCTAATCCCCTGTAGTAGCACATTTCCCCACAGAACATCCTGGCTGGGAATGTAACACACCAGCTGCATTTGAGTTCTTAGGGAAGCTCTTTCATGCTAGTTTTCTTTGAGTAAAAGCTGTCCTGTCTGTTAAGAATTTGCTGTGAAAACAAAAGCTGAACAGAACCGGTGTTGGTAGTTACAAGAGCTAAGGGCTATAGCTTTTTCTTCCAAATCCTCTTAGTTGTGTGTAAAAGTGTCTGTTTTCTCATCCTTTTCTTGCTTTGGATGACTTGTTTATTCAGTGTAATATTGATGCATTGTAATAGCAGATTGATAACATCTTTAAGCAGAGATTTTTCAGGAAATATTGTAAAATAAGTAGCACAAGAGTGACAGAAAGCAATTCACTAATACAAATGAATGAAGTATTTGAAATATGTATCTTTCTGTCTGCATATATCTTCATCTTAAATTCTTAAGACCCTGAGCAAATGCTGGTTGTTTTTTTGGGTGTTTGGTTTGATTTTTGTTTTGGTTTTGTTTTTTTACTTTAAAAATTCCAGGTAATTTTGTCTTTGAGAATTGCAAGAAAATTTCATTGCAGTACTCAATGTTAGTATCCCTTTTATTTCTGCTGCAGAGGATTCTTGCTAACTCTGAGCTTTTAATTATTTCCACTTACCATGAGCTGATAATTCATCTTCCTCCCCTTCAATTAGGTTAAAAGTAAGATGTAATGAAGGTCTTTAGAGGTACACTAACATCTCTTAAAAGAATGATTCTTTGGCAGGAGGAGATTTAACCTATAGGTTACAGTAATGCAGGTGATCAAATGTCAAAAAAACAGCACTGATATTAGACATCCTCTTGATCATTACTATTTGTAGAGTCCTGCTCTAATCCTACTGCAGGCTGCATTTTGTAGAACATCTTCTTTTCTATATAAAATGAATTCCTCCATAAAATCTAGCAGACGTCATAATACTTAAAGGAGAGTCAAAGCAGAATATGTAACTTCATAAAAAAGGATACATTTTATGTGTAGGAAACCAACATGATTGATTCATACAACCTGTTACTTCAGAGGTCTATTGAATGATATGTCATGGATAAATGTAATTTTTAGAATCTGTACTCTGTTCTGTAGCAAAATGTATCAGATGATGTTTGAAGGGCTTTTATTCTACATTGGCATTTATATATTGTTTAGTCTTACTGTATTTAAACATGTTGCATACACTTAATGCATGCATGCATGCCTGGGACTGTGACAAGGCATTTAATAGTGGCACCTATAGATTATAGTTTGCTATAGATTACAGTTAGCTTTCAGCCATATATATCAGTATGGCTGGATTTGCAAGATTTTCTAGATATATGCTGAAATGACAAAATCTGTCCAAGAATAAAAGACTAACTTTCCTATTCTACTTTGAGGATCAATTGCTGTTAGAAATTATACACCTACATAAATATACAGTGGCACTTATATTCAGCTCACATTATTGCTCTTTGTGGAAAATGCTTTAGACTTAGTGCTGTGCTCAGATATATTAAATCCCATGCAAAGCATACTATTTCCACTTATTTTATCAGTCAAAACAACAGCATCTTGAGGACTGCGATACCTCTGCTAAGACAGGTTTCTGTGTGATAATGTAGAGAAAAGTATGGATAGATGTGGTAAAATACTAGCCGACGTAAACCTACAAAATAATTTTGGATTCTCAAGCTGAATTTGAGCTTGTAATCCTCTAAATTGGAGCTGTAAAAACGATTTGAGTTTTTGTCCCTCAGTAGCATAGAACAGATGTTTACAATTACTGTTCTGTTCAGAAGTTCTGCTTCAGTTTAAGGTATTCTGTTGCATGTTTTTGATGTCATAACACTTATTTTCACAAATCCCTGCCTTCCTAAACATAAAATATTAGGGATTTGAGCAGATAGATACCATCTTTCAATGTAAGTGTGCTATTTCAGATTGTGTGTAAAGGTCTGAATTTTGTTTTATAAAGACGTAAATAAGAAATCTATCTCAATAATTCTAACTTGTCTGTTTCTCAGCATTAAGTTGCCTTGTAGGTATGCTAAACGCCTTTAACTTTTTCAAGAACAAAGTGATGACTTTCTACTAAATACATGTAAAAGATATTGCATTTCAGCTTAATAAGGTCATCTATGGAAGAATCAAAAATTAAGAAGCTTTACTGCAGCAGTATTTCCATTATTTCAATATATAGCTATATGATTAAAAACTAATGAAAGGAGTTATAACTTTTCTTCTGTAAATATTGCTTTCCATTGCAGAATATCAAACCAATATTTGTGGTTTGTCATATTCAAGTGGACTATGTTTATTTGTAACTAATGAAAGTAAAACTTTGTAAAAAGTGTGGAAAAATTGGTATTTCCACCAAAAAACCTTCAGGTGAGTGAAGTAAGCTAGTTACTCCAGTTCAGTTTGAGAAGTTACTCAAATTTAATGTTAAAGTGTAATGAAACCATAACTTTTTCTGTTGGTATTTTTTTCTGATAATATGTAGAAAAGTACTTATAGGATGAGATACGAACTTGGGTAAAAATTCTGGCTACATAATTGTTCATAAGTGGCTGCTCCATGCATTCAGCTTAAGCTCAGTGAAATGCTTGAGATTTCTTGGGCATAATAATTTCTTTAAAAATATTGCAAGTCCTGGGATTTTACTGCTGGATGCCTGTTAAAACTGTTGTAACCAAATTTTTGTTGTGGTTTGTTTTGAGGTTTTTTTGTCATCTACTCTGAGGCCAGATATGAAGCAAGCAATATTAGCTTTCCTCCAAAAGAATCACTTAAGCTAGTCTTGCCAAAACTGAGTCAGAAATGCAGAAAGCCAAAAAATTGCTACTGGAACCGATTTTTTTAAATAACCAGACTGCTATGAAGATGGAGTGCATTAGTTGTGTAGGCTGTCCTTCTGTCCTTGTTCAAAGCAAAGTAATGGTGGTGAGTTTTTAAACTGTGGATGCTTAGGGATTGATAAAGTTGCATAACACTTTCCACAGGAATACAACGTGCAAATCTTTCTGAATATGTATCCCCCACTCTTTTTTAAACACAGAAAAAAAAAAGACTTCAGATTCCATAGCTAAAGTGTCTATACACACAGTAGTTTAGTTAGCATAGGAATAGTTGGAAAATTACTATGATGTGCTTTGATTTCACAGAACTTGCTAATAATAAAATAAATCTTTTTATGGATTACATGTATAGCCTGTGACTATAACACCATAAATTATCATATATTATAAACATCTATATGAATCTCTAATGGTATGTTATGGCAGCAGAAAGATGACATATATATACTATAACTGGGTGAATTGTCCCTAATCATCTCTCTCTAACCATCCTAATTCTCACTGACTGCAATCAAGCCCACAAGGATTGATCTAATCTGAGATGAAACAGTTTGTAGCAGATGTTTCTATATTTCTTTTATTCCCAACTTTAAATGCCAGCAGATTTGCAATCTGGAAAATAATAATAATAAAAAAAATGCTATCAGAAATTTTAGGGTTTGAACTATGACACTAAAATTATCTAAGACCTAATTGTCTTCTATAATGTTGCAGAAGGTCATAATACAAGGTTTATAAACTAGAGGTTTAACCTTGCTTCCTAATTAGGATGATAAAATGAAGCTCAAGGGTATGTGCAAGGTTATCATATATGAGGAATGTTTCCCTGTTGGATAGCCTTCATAACACACCTTCAGACAGCATTTTTTATTAAAGGCATTACTAGTGATCTTTTGGGGATGTATTTGTGGTTTTTTTTAATCCTGGCTTTACAGTTGAAACAGCTTTGCTTTTATTGCAATTGCTTTGTGGTAGATGCTTTGGTAACGTTTGAAAAAAATATGTTGAAATGGGCAAGAGCAGGTGGAGAGTTAGAATCAATAAAAAAAGGGAAAACCTTCCAAGGCTTTTTGTATCTTGTAGTAAAGTCTTGGCCCCACACCCCAGAGCTGCTGAAAGAAGTAGACTCACGCTTCTGAGAAGGGCTAGGGGTTATTTTTGCCTTTCCTCCTGTTTGGAGGGGAGTGGGTGGTAGATGACTGTGGAAGATCTCTGCTCTGCTGCTGGGAATTATATGAGTTCCCAGTGGTGTGGTAAAGGAGCAGGAGCTGGCCTTGATGCCCTGCTACTCTGCACACTCTGCCCTAATTAGGGAGCTCAGTGCTGTGCAGTAGTGTTCCACCTCTCTTGCTTCTTCATACGGATCCAAATTTGCCACCCAAAACGCACCCACTTAGTGCAGTGGTAACTGTATTTCAAAAAAGCAGACAGTGAAATCAGTGCTGTTCAAGACAGGAAAAAGCACTGGTTTAGGGCATCTTAGTTTCAAAGATGCCCAAAAACCTAAGTACGGGAGGGATGGCATGCCTTGTTACAACAGTACTTGCTTTTGTCTTTTTAATGCAAGGTGTTGGTAACTCACGTAGGTGGATTGCAAAGATGAGGTGTTTTGGTTTGTTTTTTTTTTTTTTTTTTTTTTTTTCCTTTACTCAGCAATAGCTTATATCCTGTAACTTGCTCTTTAGCTGAGGCATGAATGGTTTTGTCTTTCCATTTTCCTCTTGGGCTTTTTTACAGGTAATAACTGCTTTTCAATTTATCTTAAATTTTACTTGAATGCATGACAAGTGTAGTTCCACTGAAGTGCTAAGGTGTCACCCCTCATCTCTTCTCCCTTTGCTAAAATATGCACAGAAAAATCAAAAAGTAGTGGGTGTCAACACAATGGTTAAATATTAATTTACTGTGACAAATATTTTTATTTTTCTTACTATGAATGTTACATTTTTTAATTTGTGAGTCAAGATATTTTAGCTCACAACATACTGTTTTTCTTTCACATACCATAAAAAACAATATCTATTTTTAATGGAGATAACTAGTGAAGTAAATTTGAACATTTTCATGTTTTAGTGGTTTTAATGCATACACTGCAGATGTTGTCTTGTCTAACAGGAGAGCACTGCACATGGAAAGTCAGGGAGGAGAAATCAACTAGCCTTTCCTGCAGATAATGAGATGTAAATGCAGGACTGAATATTATTCTGTAGATGTCTTCCTGGAAGAACCTTTTCATAGGTTATGCTGGCAAAAAGCCCCATGCGCGATGCTTCGGTGCCCGTCCTGGTCAGTGATGGTTTCTGTTAGTAACTAGGAGCTGACTCACTGCTGCTTCTCTCAAGAGACAAATGTTTCTACATCTAGTGGCAGAAAATTAGATGGTTTTCCTATATACCCAAGAAAGTGATTGCCATTTGTACTATCTTTTGGATAGGGGCAGGGAGATTTCAGAGCATTTTAAGTGGTTCGAAAAAAAAGTTTATAGTGTTGTAACTTTCTTTTTTGGCATTATTAAAAAAAGGAAAAGATGGGTGATTTTTTGTTTCTGTTTTCTTTGAGTGTGAGGTGGAATTTCTGGAATAATGTGTAGAGACTTGTCAATAAAAATCCCTTCTCTAAATTTTAGTGATGACTGGCAAAGCTTTATTAACTACAGCTGTGGATAAAAAGAAATGTTGATCTCAAAAGCAACTATTGTAAATGACTAAGAAAAGGCTTTAGAAATCTCTGGAAAATGGAAAATCATACGTAAGATTCCCACTGTAAACCAATTATTTTAAATTATTTTAGGAAAAGGAAAAATTTTTCTTCTTTCTAAAAAACTAATTTAACCAATGGATTTCCTGTAATATGTCTTTTAATGGATTTATTATGAACAACCATGGCAACAATAAAACAGAACTGTATGATATGAGCATGAAGAATAATGATCCGTTCAGAGGCCAAACTTTTGCATATATTAGTCAAGATTATTAGAACATATGAACATGCTGGAAAGGTGAGCTGAGAGGTGAATTAAACAGAAGAAAAAGTAAGAAAATAAGATTATGCAGAGATTTTCATCATGAATTGATCTATTGCAGTGTTTCAAGTAAAATATAAAAAAGGGATCTCTAAAGATTAATAGAAATGGAGCAGCACTGGAAGTCAGATTTCTGACTGGAAAGATTTCAGAAATAATTTGGGGATGATAAGTTTATATTGTTCCATGTCTGGAATCCTTTTCTCTCACTAATGAGATGAGGCTCCACAAGGTCCATCCCTAGGAACAGAGGCTACTCTCCCCTGCAAGCTTGTACATTGTAATGAAAGTCATTCCCGTATGATATTGCAAGGGGCAGCTGAATCAGTTCTCACCAGACCACAAGTGTGCTGAGTTACTGCCGTCGCTTACTGATATATAGTTGCACAGGTAGTGGGATCTAGAGGAATATTTTTTTCTGCTTTGCCCATCTTGTAAAACTGAGAGAGGAAGGGTGTTGTTTAAAGAGGTTCTGCTGTGCCATGGACTCAGGTAATTTCAATAGAAACCTTCTCAGGTTCGTACTGGACAAGTTTTGGTCCTTCTAATTCATACTTTAATAAAAGGAAACCTACACATAGCATGTATTTAATGCTATCTTTCTGAATTTCTCCAGAAAAAAGCAATAGCATAGGGTTAAACTTTGTGTTGTTTGCCCTCGATACAAAATTTTTAAAGCATATTCGTTGAGCAGTGAGTGCTCATCCAAAAATGTTGCAAAACTGATTAAACAATCAAATATTTGGCATTTCTTCAACTATGCATGTGTGAGAAACAGACGCTTAAATCTCACAGGAAATGCTAAATAGCAAAGATGAGGTTTTTTGGTTTGTTTTTTTTTTTTTTTCTTTCTGTTGACTTTACTCAGCAATAGCTTATATCCTGTAACTTGCTCTTTAGCTGAGGCATGAATGGTTTTGTCTTTCCATTTTCCTCTTGGGCTTTTTTACAGGTAATAACTGCTTTTCAATTTATCTTAAATTTTACTTGAATGCATGACAAGTGTAGTTCCACTGAAGTGCTAAGGTGTCACCCCTCATCTCTTCTCCCTTTGCTAAAATATGCACAGAAAAATCAAAAAGTAGTGGGTGTCAACACAATGGTTAAATATTAATTTACTGTGACAAATATTTTTATTTTTCTTACTATGAATGTTACATTTTTTAATTTGTGAGTCAAGATATTTTAGCTCACAACATACTGCATTTCTCTCACATACTCCATAAAAAACAATATCTATTTTTAATGGAGATAACTAGTGAAGTAAATTTGAACATTTTCATGTTTTAGTGGTTTTAATGCATACACTGCAGATGTTGTCTTGTCTAACAGGAGAGCACTGCACATGGAAAGTCAGGGAGGAGAAATCAACTAGCCTTTCCTGCAGATAATGAGATGTAAATGCAGGACTGAATATTATTCTGTAGATGTCTTCCTGGAAGAACCTTTTCATAGGTTATGCTGGCAAAAAGCCCCATGCGCGATGCTTCGGTGCCCGTCCTGGTCAGTGATGGTTTCTGTTAGTAACTAGGAGCTGACTCACTGCTGCTTCTCTCCAGAGACAAATGTTTCTACATCTAGTGGCAGAAAATTAGATGGTTTTCCTATATACCCAAGAAAGTGATTGCCATTTGTACTATCTTTTGGATAGGGGCAGGGAGATTTCAGAGCATTTTAAGTGGTTCGAAAAAAAAGTTTATAGTGTTGTAACTTTCTTTTTTGGCATTATTAAAAAAAGGAAAAGATGGGTGATTTTTTGTTTCTGTTTTCTTTGAGTGTGAGGTGGAATTTCTGGAATAATGTGTAGAGACTTGTCAATAAAAATCCCTTCTCTAAATTTTAGTGATGACTGGCAAAGCTTTATTAACTACAGCTGTGGATAAAAAAAATGTTGATCTCAAAAGCAACTATTGTAAATGACTAAGAAAAGGCTTTAGAAATCTCTGGAAATGGAAAATTCATACGTAAGATTCCCACTGTAAACCAATTATTTTAAATTATTTTAGGAAAAGGAAAAATTTTTCTTCTTTCTAAAAAACTAATTTAACCAATGGATTTCCTGTAATATGTCTTTTAATGGATTTATTATGAACAACCATGGCAACAATAAAACAGAACTGTATGATATGAGCATGAAGAATAATGATCAGTTCAGAGGCCAAACTTTTGCATATATTAGTCAAGATTATTAGAACATATGAACATGCTGGAAAGGTGAGCTGAGAGGTGAATTAAACAGAAGAAAAAGTAAGAAAATAAGATTATGCAGAGATTTTCATCATGAATTGATCTATTGCAGTGTTTCAAGTAAAATATAAAAAAGGGATCTCTAAAGATTAATAGAAATGGAGCAGCACTGGAAGTCAGATTTCTGACTGGAAAGATTTCAGAAATAATTTGGGGATGATAAGTTTATATTGTTCCATGTCTGGAATCCTTTTCTCTCACTAATGAGATGAGGCTCCACAAGGTCCATCCCTAGGAACAGAGGCTACTCTCCCCTGCAAGCTTGTACATTGTAATGAAAGTCATTCCCGTATGGTATTGCAAGAGGCAGCTGAATCAGTTCTCACCAGACCACAAGTGTGCTGAGTTACTGCCGTCGCTTACTGATATATAGTTGCACAGGTAGTGGGATCTAGAGGAATATTTTTTTCTGCTTTGCCCATCTTGTAAAACTGAGAGAGGAAGGGTGTTGTTTAAAGAGGTTCTGCTGTGCCATGGACTCAGGTAATTTCAATAGAAACCTTCTCAGGTTCGTACTGGACAAGTTTTGGTCCTTCTAATTCATACTTTAATAAAAGGAAACCTACACATAGCATGTATTTAATGCTATCTTTCTGAATTTCTCCAGAAAAAAGCAATAGCATAGGGTTAAACTTTGTGTTGTTTGCCCTCGATACAAAATTTTTAAAGCATATTCGTTGAGCAGTGAGTGCTCATCCAAAAATGTTGCAAAACTGATTAAACAATCAAATATTTGGCATTTCTTCAACTATGCATGTGTGAGAAACAGACGCTTAAATCTCACAGGAAATGCTAAATATTGTGGAGACAACACTGCAAGTGGTTCTCTTTCTCTCTGCTGTTAAAGGGCTGATGCTGATTTCTTTCACAGTGGCTACCCCAATTATCTGAGGACTTTAGAAGTCCTTCAGAAGTTTTGATTACAGCCAATGGCATCCTAAACTAGGCCAGGGATAAAAGCGTATCTCACAGTTCGTGAATAATTGAGTAGGCTTTTGTACAACAATGAGGTGCCTTATGAAAGGCAAATGTTTGTTTGCTGTGTGCTCACATCTGCACCTATTTATTCATATTTATAGGTAAATTTATATGCTAATGCTTTTTCAAACACTGAGATACAAACTGTCTGTTGGTGTAATCAGATAAAATGCTGCTGAAATGCAGTGGAATTGTATATGTTTATACCAGCTTTAAAAGTGATTATAGGTTAAAAAAATAAAATCCAAATGCAAGGATGTACCTTGGTGTATGTATGGACCAAATCAGGAGTCCTCATTGAGCCATTGCATTCTTCAGATCTCTCCTCTCCTAAAGGTCTGGAAAAACAGATGTGAATAAATTGAAGCAGTAACAGTCTAAAGGTAAAACTTATGGTTTCCTCCTCTTACTATTCAGTGTTCTCCTTTAAAAGCAATGGCTGTTCTTTCCCGCAGTCTAGCTGCTGAAGCCTTTGAATTCACCCCAATGCAGATCTTCGGGAAAAGGCCTAAAGAGGAGCATCTTTAAAAATAACTAGAATCTAGCCCTCTTCAATGGATACTGAGGCCCCAACTAATAAGTGGGTCAAAGCCTTCCTCTTGAATTTTGTCGCAAACCCTCAAACCTGTTTCCACACTGTTCCAGATTGATACCCAGTGAAAAAAAGACTGACATTGTCATTCAGAAGACCCTGCTCATTTGTCACTGAAGGAATTGCTTTGGAGTATGCATTAGATGACCTTTTATCTGGAAAATGTTTTCATCCTCACAGAGAGAAATCTGGCTCCCTGACTTCACATGTCTAGTTTTCCATTTATTAGAGATACTTCTGATGTACTGGATCTGATACTTTGCGTTATAACAAAAAATGGCTGTGCTGTATTAAAAAACAAACAAAAAAGAAAAACTAAAAAAACTTACTCTGTCAATTGACACAAAACTTCTCTTACCTTGTCACCAGCTGTCCAAAATTCAGGTCATCGGTAAAATGTAGATTCTGTGGCTGTGCTAAAACCCACCACCACTGATGATGGGGACTGTAGGTTGATCTTTTTTTCTGAAGAGAAGACTGTGAGGACTGTAAACCATTAAGGGCAGATAACGGAAATAAGGAAATCAATAAAAGATCTGAAATGAAGGCAATGATTTTACCTTGATAAAGAAGTTCTTAGGAAAAGACTTTCCTCAGAGGGAGAAAGATGAACTGAAAATACACAGACTAAAAAAAAAAACAACCCAGATCCCAGAATAACCAGGAGTATTATTAAAAGTGACACTTTTATTAAATGAATAAATATGCCCCCCAGTTGAAGCTATTGCTTTTAATAAGATCAAAATAGCATGAATATCCTCTACCTATGTGTTACCTGCAAAAATGGAGCTTTTCACACCATAACGTTGTGAAGAGTTAATATGGGTTAATCAAGAGAGAACTGTGGGAGCAGTGCTACAGCTTTGGTGAAATAAGTTGCCACACTGCCGAGATGTTATTTGAAGAAAGTACTATCTAATAAAGACGGTTTATGATGTCCCACAGTGTAATGCCATTTTTTTCAGGAAATATGATATTGTCTTTGCTTTCCCCCGGGTTAGGTGAAGTAATTTCTGAGATAGGAAGTACAGTTGTACAGTTGCCACTTTACAACCTTAGTAGAAAAAAACCCTAAAACTTGTATGCTTTGTAAGAAGTATAGTTGCAGAGGATTTCATTAAATGCTGTTTTCTTCCAAAAGTCTTCATAATTAAACATATTGATACTGTAATCCAATGGTAGGTTTTTAAAAGAAAACATTTATTTTGACTGATAACATTCATCTGAGATAATGACAACAGGATAGTGTCAGTATTATTATATCAGAATGTGGCTAATTAAGCTTAATTATTTTAATGACATTATATTGACTGCTTATAATCAGTTTAGACAGCATCACACTGAGGGGAAAACTCCTCATTTTAGCTCTCCCTGTTCATATTTCCTTTTTATTTTTTTTTAATGGGAGATATGTTTGAGCTGATCCAAATTAAATACTGGTGTACTTCTTGTGTCATTAAATTTTGTAGAGTTCCTGAAGAAATAAGGCTCTTCTCCACATGTGGCCAGTGGAACCATTAACTAGTATTGGGGTATTTTTTTGTTTTTCAATGTAGCCTTGAAATAATAACATAAAATTCCGTATGGTATTGTTTATAGAGCTGTGCAAGTACTGAAGAGGAGAATGAAGTAAAATATTTCATAGATTATAAAATTATATTAATATTTAATTTCTTACTTGCATAATATAGTCTAAAGCATTATCCTTAATCAACTTTTTTTTGAACTGCAAGTGTATTCTTTCTTATTTGATAATTCAATCCTGATTTTAAACTTCTGGTTATGGTAATACCACCAGAACACTTGGTAAATAGTCTAATAACGTACCCTCGTTGCTTAAAAATGAATTTTAAGGAAAATCTAGTGTGGTTCTCATTAAAATGAAAGGATAATATTGGGGTTTTTTGTGTTTTCTGAAGGATTTTATTTTTCACTACATGTTCCCAAACTTTAATAATCTGCATAGTTTTTCCTAAGAAAGTTTGTTATTGAACTAAGTGAGAGAACTAGATGATGTTGTCCAGCAATAATCACATTGGTGCTTATTTCAACTTTCTTTTCTGTGCATACAAGCTCTGCTGATTACTGTATTGTGTTAAAAGCTGCAATAGTTTCTCAATGGTATCGATACTCTCATAGAAATAGAGTATAAATGTGAAAGCTAGAATAGCATGGAGTGATTTCTGAAAGTACTTTCTCTGATGACAGCCTTATAATTCTTTTCATATTCAAAGTTCATGGATTTACTTGCATCTCAGGAATTGTCAAATTTGGCATGCGTGAAAGAAATGGAAGCAAAAAAGTCTACGAAGTACTGGCAATCAATATGTATAAATTGAGGAACTGGGATTACTTGTGTAGAAATAATTGATGTTCTCAGAATTTTCCAGACTTTTAAAATAAAATATTTTCATTTTAAAATTTCTTCCTACATCAATTATGTAGCTGAATGCATTTGTGATACTGTCCATCTTTAAAGAAAAGCTGATATAATCCATTGATTTTGTTTGCAGATTTTCAGGCGTTGTTGGTTGGTTTTCAAGAAGGCTTCCAGTAAAGGACCCAGGAGGCTAGAAAAATTTCCAGATGAGAAGGCAGCATATTTCAGGAACTTTCACAAGGTAAGTCATGCCTTTCTTGTGAACTGAAGCGTTGCCTGTTTACCACTCTTCCTTGGGAAGAGTGTGTTCTTGATATGTCTAGTTTGCAAACAATACAGTGAGAATCGAGTTGAAAACCTAATCCTGACACTAAAAGCACAGTAAAACATCTGTAAATCTCAGTGATGCAGGTGAGATATCACACTGTTTTTTCCAGATGAGCACAAAAACCCCAATATATGTAGTGAAAGATGGATGGATTTTTTCTTTAAACATTAGTATTTCGGAAATGTGTAAAATTGGCTGCTTAATCAAATTTTTAACCTTAGTTATCAACTAAGTATTGAACAAATTCTGAAAATGCTAAATGCCTCGGTTGTAATGGTGACACTGGTTGAATATGTAATGTTTTTCCCAGAACTCTTCAAGAGTCAACAGCAAGGATTTTTAAAGGTGAAAATTCAGCATTCACTGAATGAGATTCTCCCTTTCTCTGTCACTATCACTTCTGTGATAGAAAACAAGATATTTGAGCACGGGTTTTTCTTTCTGTCTTGTAAGTTACTGTTATCAGCTCCCCACGACATGCAGTAGATTTTAAGTTAGGTCATCCTAAAATAAGGCAGGGCTCTGTGCTTGTACTATTGTCTTCTATCCAGTCACCTTTAGCTTCATGTCATATGAACGTTAGATATTATCTTAAAACTGACAAGTTGAAACACAAAGATGACTTAGCCAAGGTCACATGGCAAGCAGTGAAAGAATGTGGATGTAAGTCTAGATCTCTTGAAGGCAGGTCTAATGCTTTTTATCATAAAACTACAAATTAGCCTTTAAGTTCCAGTAACCTCTTGGTCTCTTTAAATTAAAAATGTATATATAATAAATAGCATGCAATTATCCTGTGAATATTTTCTAAGAAAAAGAGCCCCAGTAATTTCATATTGCCAAAAATCCAACTTCTGATCTTATATTGGTATCCAGGTTTAGGACTGACGTGTACTAGACTATTGGCACTTTCACTGATGTACCAGAATGACAATGTTTGCTCCCACGCATAGGAGGTCCACATGGAGCAAAAGTGATTCTTCTCTTCAACATAAATTTCAAAAAATGTTTACTTTCAAGATGCAACTTAATGATGGGTCTTTAAAATGATTAATTGGATGGTTTGGGCGGATAGCTGTAGTGATGGCTGAAATCCCACAGAGATCCCTTATCTATGAAGTTTATATTGATTAGCAACAGGGCAGAAGGATGAAATTGTGGGGTTTTGGGGGGAGCTTTTTTTGGGGGGGTTGTTAAATTGTTGATTGAGCATGTTGTTGCCTATAGCATACTTTGTGTGTAAAAGGATTCAGAAAGACTTTATGTGTTTCTTGTCAACTGTCATCTTTGTAGAAAAATCATGTGAAATGTAAGAATCATTTGAGAAGCTAAAAAAGTAACATAGATAATTTGCAACTGCACATTGTAGTATTGATGGAAGAGTGGCCCTTTGCATGTAAGCAAATTGAAAGGGTGTTATAGTTCTTTTTCATCTCTTTTTTCCCCTCTTATTCCACTCCTTGGGGGCAGGGAGGGGAAAGAGAAAGAAATGAATTCTCTTTCCTATTTAAAAGGCTACTGGGTTTCTGGCTGTAGAGAAAAAAGAATTGTATCCATTCACTTGGATGATAACCATTTTTGAAATAAAGTCCTGAAATAATTTCTAAAGTTATATTATCAGAAAATAGAAACCCTGAACCTTATTCTCAGGTTTGATTTTTTTTTTTTAAAGGCTATTTTATTATTTCATAATGATTATTCTCCTCAATTGCCTCCATTCTGATAAATGAAATAGTGGTGAAGTAGAAGTGCATGAGTTGTGAATAGTCATCGAGAGTGACTATTGAGGGAACAGTGAAGGTTGTTATGCGAGCAGATATAGTTATTTGATTGCTGATATGGGATCAAAATATCCTCATTCTCTTTCTTTCTTTTCTAGAGCTGCTTATTGCTTTGTTATATTTTGAAGTAGTTCAAAATGCATGTTTATTGCTATCCAGTACAACCTGTTAGCCCTGTTTTGAAATTCTGTTTCCTTATTCACTCACAAAATATAAGGAGGGCATCTGGTGTGCAAAGTTGAAGGGTAACTCTGAATTCTAAGAATCAATGAAAAAAATGATTAAATATTGAAGAAATGAGAGACCGGGTGTTTTTTAAGGAAGACTAAAATATATGTTGCAAGCCTGACTCTTTATGAAAGGCCAACATACTTAAATGGGTGAAAGGCTCCGATCGCACGCTAATATTCATATAAGAATGTATACGTCAACCCTGACATCCTTATTCCTGTACAATCTCTTTATAACTAGTAGAAGAAAAGGGGTGGTGTAGAGGGGGACTCAGAACATACTGGGATTCTCTAGGAACTCATGTCCTTCAGACCTTCAGATCAGCCTAGGTTACCCTGGGAGAAGGTCTAGAAGTAGCACATAGTCTTACTACATTGTACTGTGCAGGTTTTCTAGCTTTCTCATGAAGAGTTACAGGAGAAAATTTTACCTCTCAACTGGAAACATAACAAAAAATAATATCTTTGATTTATCTGCAATCAAATCAGTATCCAGGATCACAAACAGTACCCCGAAATAAGTAACTCATCAAGATTTTAAGCATCTCTATTTTTCCATGGATGTTTGAGCTTGAAATGTAGCTTAAATCAAATTCCTGTTTAAAGCACTTTACCTAGATGGCCATATATCTCCTATATTTATGTGATAAACCTGTGTATTGGGCAATATGAATTATAGAAGGAGCACTGGGCTAAAAAAAAAGAAAAAAACAGGACTGGTAGTGCAAAGCTAAGAGAATTAAAAATGGAGATTTTCTGGTTTACATATCCTAAATAAATGTTTATTAATGTGCAAATAAGCTGGCCTCTTTAGAAAATGGACTCCTCCTCCTCCCCATTATCCAGACAATATGTGGGTTTATTTGTTATTCTGTAAATTCTCTAATGTTGTTGTGCATTGCTTTGGAGTTTTTTCCTAGTGATTTTCTTATTATAGACCACAGTAATGGCATTAGTCCTTATAGACAAGTGCCTCCTGACAGTAACAGTGAATATTACACCCATTAGTTGAAACATGACCTCATCTGTTCATTCCAGTTTCTGGTATCAAAATAAAACTTCTCATTACTGTAAATTTAGATCATTACACTCTTGCTCAGGTAAGTTATAGCTTAGCTGTACTGTTTTCCCTTGAACATTCATTGTGGAGGTTGTGCGGAACAGCTGTGTTTACTCCCATTACTCCAAAGAGGGCATAAAGTGGCAATAGCTCTGCACCGATCCCAGGGTTGGGTATGTTCCTGGGAGCTCTTCCTACACTATCAGAAAAGGCCAAAAACAGACACCACAGCTTTACCAACTTAAAAGAGGGAATAAATAACAAGCTTTCTCATTTTTGTAAAAGAAGATAAGAGGTATGTAAAAAGCGAAATTCTTTCAGACTTTGGAGGCATAGTGATCAGACAGTACCAGAGCCTGTTACCCATTAGGAGGGGCTTGCAGGAGCATTACAGGAAGTCAACATGGCTAAGTAGCAACACGAACGTTACTAGAAATGAGAGATCAAACTTCAAAACCTGAAGTGTATCCGAATAAACTAGAAAGCATTACACAACTGGCCAATTAATTGTTAAAGCAGAATTAGAAAGAGCAAAGTAGAGCTTGAAGAGCAACTAACCTGCTTAGTTAAAACTGGTTATAAATACAGATTCTGACCCATCAGGAACAAAAGGCTTGCCAAAGACCCTGTGCATCCAAATGACAATCAGAGTATAAAGGAAATGTGCAAGAAAGAGAGTATAAATGAGCACATTTCCATTGGGGTTTACTGTAGAGGAAACTGGCATGCTCTGGTGTGGGTATGCAAGGGAGGATTCTGCAGAGGTGTCTCTGTATCATAAACTTGATCGTAGATACTTCAACCCCAGCTACACAGAATGTTCACTAGCAAAGTATGGAGAACATATTCACTCAAGAGTCCAAAGGGAGCTTAAGGATGACATAGCTGAATTACTAATGGTAGCCCATGAAGTCCACAATGGGAACCAACAGAAATAAGTAACTCATCAAGGTTTTAAGCATCTCTATTTTTCCATGGATGTTTGAGCTTGAAATGTAGCTTAAATCAAATTCCTGTTTAAAGCACTTTACCTAGATGGCCATATATCTCCTATATTTATGTGATAAACCTGTGTATTGGGCAATATGAATTATAGAAGGAGCACTGGGCTAAAAAAAAAGAAAAAAA
Source organism: Aptenodytes forsteri (assembly GCF_000699145.1). Classification (NCBI taxonomy): domain Eukaryota; kingdom Metazoa; phylum Chordata; class Aves; order Sphenisciformes; family Spheniscidae; genus Aptenodytes; species Aptenodytes forsteri. Next base: position 2,203,163 of record NW_008794458.1, on the reverse strand, counting down.
CAGGACTGGTAGTGCAAAGCTAAGAGAATTAAAAATGGAGATTTTCTGGTTTACATATCCTAAATAAATGTTTATTAATGTGCAAATAAGCTGGCCTCTTTAGAAAATGGACTCCTCCTCCTCCCCATTATCCAGACAATATGTGGGTTTATTTGTTATTCTGTAAATTCTCTAATGTTGTTGTGCATTGCTTTGGAGTTTTTTCCTAGTGATTTTCTTATTATAGACCACAGTAATGGCGTTAGTCCTTATAGACAAGTGCCTCCTGACAGTAACAGTGAATATTACACCCATTAGTTGAAACATGACCTCATCTGTTCATTCCAGTTTCTGGTATCAAAATAAAACTTCTCATTACTGTAAATTTAGATCATTACACTCTTGCTCAGGTAAGTTATAGCTTAGCTGTACTGTTTTCCCTTGAACATTCATTGTGGAGGTTGTGCGGAACAGCTGTGTTTACTCCCATTACTCCAAAGAGGGCATAAAGTGGCAATAGCTCTGCACCGATCCCAGGGTTGGGTATGTTCCTGGGAGCTCTTCCTACACTATCAGAAAAGGCCAAAAACAGACACCACAGCTTTACCAACTTAAAAGAGGGAATAAATAACAAGCTTTCTCATTTTTGTAAAAGAAGATAAGAGGTATGTAAAAAGCGAAATTCTTTCAGACTTTGGAGGCATAGTGATCAGACAGTACCAGAGCCTGTTACCCATTAGGAGGGGCTTGCAGGAGCATTACAGGAAGTCAACATGGCTAAGTAGCAACACGAACGTTACTAGAAATGAGAGATCAAACTTCAAAACCTGAAGTGTATCCGAATAAACTAGAAAGCATTACACAACTGGCCAATTAATTGTTAAAGCAGAATTAGAAAGAGCAAAGTAGAGCTTGAAGAGCAACTAACCTGCTTAGTTAAAACTGGTTATAAATACAGATTCTGACCCATCAGGAACAAAAGGCTTGCCAAAGACCCTGTGCATCCAAATGACAATCAGAGTATAAAGGAAATGTGCAAGAAAGAGAGTATAAATGAGCACATTTCCATTGGGGTTTACTGTAGAGGAAACTGGCATGCTCTGGTGTGGGTATGCAAGGGAGGATTCTGCAGAGGTGTCTCTGTATCATAAACTTGATCGTAGATACTTCAACCCCAGCTACACAGAATGTTCACTAGCAAAGTATGGAGAACATATTCACTCAAGAGTCCAAAGGGAGCTTAAGGATGACATAGCTGAATTACTAATGGTAGCCCATGAAGTCCACAATGGGAACCAACAGATGTGGATTCTTCCATTCCTTGTAAAATCTCCAGTTCCATTAATGTATGTTTCTCTTTCACTAATAAGGTAAATAACCTTCACATGAAGTGAAGGTGGTGTGAGTTGGGTCTGTCCCTGACAAGATATATCAGTCTTGGAGGAAGAGAAGCTTGAATCTGTCAATGCTGGCATGCTTACCCTTCAAATGAGTAAATAGGTGATGTCTGGCATAGAGTTCAAGACTTACTGATGTAATTCCTCCAATATGAGGAGGAATGTTCTGTTAGGATTGTGTCAACAACAACTATCTCTAGGGTTTTGAGGTTTAAGTTAGCAAGATTAAAGTAGGATAAGATTTTTAGATTTTTTTTTAGATTATTTGTTTTTTCTGTTATCATGTTTGATTATGATGTGCTTTATATAAATCTGCAAAGGCAAAATAAAATGAATTGCACAATGTTTTAGCAATGACTTCTGATAGTCAAAAATATATATGGAACAGATGGTCTTAAGCACATGTTATATAATATGTGTCCACAAAAATAAATAATAATCAAGAAAAAGAATAGCAGTAGCCTTCTAACTGTAATCTACTAAATTAAATTTGTGGCCAGGGCCACACAAGGGGAGCTACATTACGGTTTTTCTTTCACTGCTTGATTATCCTGAAGAAACTTGTGGAATGCTAAATACTAGTTTCAGGAAATGGTGATTTATTTAATGCAAACCCAGTGATTTATAGCAGGTTCTTATACAAGCTGCAGCAGTTTCTTGGACAGTTCTTGGCAATAAGATCTCCTGTGCACATGTGTGCACAAGCACACACCTAGAGTTTCTGTGGTGTGTTCATAGCCCTGTTTTGTAAGAGGAAGGAGGGAACAGGTTCTTTTTCTGTTTAAAAACACAGTATGCAGGAACAATAAGATACCTATTCTTCTACAGCAAAGTTGCTAGTCTCTAATTGAGATGGCCTTAAACCATGAGGTGGTTATTCACTTCAAAATATTTCAGGATAAGTGAATTCCTGATAACTTTGAAAAACACTAAATTTTGCCACAGTCATCTATGTGCTAGTCCATACTATTCTCAAATTTAATTACAACTCTAAAATGAAAAATAAAAATATTTACATATGGTAGCATTATCATAAGATAATAGTTCCTCATAAGAACTTCTCTTTGATTGTTTCCACTTACTCAGTTACCTTTGGGTTAGTTTTTTTCCCCTCCATGTTCTCTGGCTACTGCCAGGTTGCCTAAATGAAGATTCTTATCGCTAAAGAAATGTGAACTAGCCTACTGTTCATTCTAGTTTAGTCCAAGAGTCCTGCTTTATTGTGGAGTATTTCAGCCTCTTGTGTTGCTCATGTTCACTACAAATCGAAAGTTATGCAAGTCTCCTTATGGACCTCTATAATCTGGGTTGCTACTATCATTACTCAAGATATTGCATTGCTTCTCAGATGCAAAGGCATTCTCAAAAGGAAGTTGGATAAACATCTATCAAAATGTAATTGTTAGGATTGAGTTCTTGTGCTTTTTGTGATAAGATATATTATAACACTTGATTTGCATCCAAATTTGAATATTATTTGAATTACCCTTCTTGCCTTCCC
>NW_008794458.1:2198462-2200259 GCF_000699145.1 Aptenodytes forsteri | reverse complement strand
CCCCCCCCCGAATGTTTATGCTTTCTGTTTTTCAAAATCACTAATTTAAACCTGTCTGGTTTTGCTATGTTGACCATTCTGTTTCCACTGTTTGTTAGTTGATCTAAATTTCCTCAATAAGTCTTTATTTTCTCATCTGGTTAAATTCATTCAAAAATTCATATTAGACAAAGTTAAATATGAATAGCTTAAGAAGATCTGGTCACATTCACAGATATTGGATTTTTACTTTGAGGACAATCCCAAATTTAGACTATTTTGTCCTTTCCCTCTTCTCCCCTTATCCTTGTTCTTTAGAAGTGTGGTCATATTTTATTGCCCAGAACTTCTTTCAGAAAATTTCAAAATAGTGATCTCAATGCAGTATTTTCTTAGGAGCACAGTGAATGTGTTTGTGCGTGTATGACTATGTTAGTTCTTGAATAATATTTTACAAATTTTTATGTGCAAAGAATTGATAATTTAACAGCTATTTTTTGTAAGGCTTTGCTCTTTGAGGTTGAAAGAGGTGCCCAAATGTACTTTGTGTGGTTTTCACATCCTTATTTTGCCGAGTCTTCCAAAGCAGACATAACTAAATTCCTGAAAAAACTATATCTTTATTTTTCCCCATTTTGACATGCAATTCTCTCTTCAAATATCTGTTTACAGCACTTTCAAATAATATCTTGTCATCTGGTTGGTATGGGAAGGTTACAAAGGACATTGCTTTCATGGGCAGCTATTACTTGGCTGATTTCATTAAAATGAACCCTATTTAGATGAATAACAGTAAAATTACTCAGTTCTGTACACCAAACAATAAGATTTGCAGTAATTATCTGATCCCTCTTAAAATATAGAAGTATCTGAACAATGTAATTGTTCAAAGCAAGTATTCTATGCACCAAAAACCGTATTGCAAGAATAATTGGAGCTGTGCTGGTAATAAAGCTGTTAATAGAGTCTGAGCACATTAAAAGACAACATGCAAACTAATAAAACAAAATCTCTTTCAACAAAAATTGTATTAAGGCAATAACATCTTCTTTCCTTAACAACGTAGTGAAGAAATCTACAAGTTGAGCATGCTGACAGAACTTTGAGCTCCTACAAGCATGGACCTAAAATGCTTAAATGACCTTATGAGTCTCTTCCTGTGTGGGACTCTACTTATCCTTCTAAACCTTGAAGGCACAGACTATTAATTAGGAGTGTCAATTCATAGGGTAAATAAAGAAGTGATGTCAATGGGTGGCTTTGAATTCCTCAGCAGTGGCATCAGTAGCTGAATCTAAGTATCAGGGAAGGAAAAAATGATGGGAAAAGTAAAGATAATCTCTTAGTCTCTACTGGTAACACAAAGCAACTCCCAGACATGTTAGTGGTGGTTCTTATATGAAGATCCATGTACACTTGTTACAGTAAATTCATAGTAGTACTTGAGTGTGTGCACAGTTTTGCAGCAAAAGGGACACTCTACCCTTAAAAAACCAGCTTTTTAAATAGAAGCCTGTATTCGCATTACATTAAGTGTTAAAACAAGCCAGAAGACTGAACTTTTTACTGTAAAAAAAATATTATTGGATAGGGGAGTAACGTTTAAACATTTCAGCAGGAGGGGGGAAAAAAAAAGTGAAAATAATTTTATAATGTAAAACTTCCAAAATGTCATTGACCCATAGAAAAATTCAGGTTGAAAGGGACCTCTGGTGTCCATCTAGTTCAGTCTCCTGCTTAAAGCAGCGTCGGTCAGATCACGTTGCTCATGGCCGTGTCTGGTTGGGTTTTGAATGTCTTCAAGGATGGAGGCTCCAC
>NW_008794458.1:2185251-2196293 GCF_000699145.1 Aptenodytes forsteri | reverse complement strand
TCATTCATTGACCCATAGAAAAATGTTGAAAGGGACCTCTGGCGTCCATCTAGTTCAGTCTCCTGCTTAAAGCAGCGTCGGTCAGATCACGTTGCTCATGGCCGTGTCTGGTTGGGTTTTGAATATCTTCAAGGATGGAGGCTCCACGACCTCTACAAAGCTAAACATGAAGTCCTGCACCTGAGACCTAATAACCAAAGCAGCAAAAGAGGCTGGGGACTGAGTGGCTGGAGGGCAGCTCTGCTGAAAAGTCCTTGAGGGTCCTGTTGGGCAGTGAGCTGAGCCTGAGCCAGCCGTGTGCCCTGGCAGCAATGAAGGCAAACCATGTTCTGAACTGCCTCAGCAGGAGTATGGGCAGCAGACTGAGGACTCTCATCTAGGAATGCTCCTCCCTGCTGAGTGCTTGTTAAGCCAGACCTGGAATATTGTGTCCAGTTCCGGTCCCCTTGCTGCTCTATTCAACAGAGACACTGAAAAAACTGAGAGGGTCCAGCAGAGGGCCAGTGAGGAAATTGGAGGTTGGAGAATGTGACATATAAGGAAAGGTTGAAGGAACTGGGTTTGCTCTAGTGAAAAGAGAAGGCCTGGGGGGGATCTAATCACAGCCTTCCAGTTTTGGTGAGGTGGCTGAGGTAAGAAACGGAGGTGCTCTCTTCTCAAGAATGCGCAGGGAAAGGACAAGAGGCAACAGGCAGAGGTTGCTTCAGGGGAAATCAGCTGCATATAAGGAGAAAAAAAAATTAGCCTTGGGAGCAACTAAACATCAGAGCAGGCTGACCAGAGAGGTCAGTATTTCTTCACTGGAAATCTTGAAGATCTAGCTTGGCAGGGCTTTCAAGGTGGGATGAGATGATCTCCAGGGTCCCTTCCAACCTAGACTTTTCTGTGAACTACAAAGTATGTGTTATTAAAGTTGCTACAAGCTCTTGATATATCCCTGTGCTGCATGTATTGTGTCAAACTGGTCCTGCCCTCTCCTGAGTATATTTCAGTTATTTCTAGTGATGGAAAAAATATACTTAATCTTCCTAGTGTCTCTTAAAACAATCTCAAGAGAGCTTTTCTTCGAACTACTTTAGTGTTATTGCTTTACAGTAGAGAACACCATGGTCTGTGTGTCAGTTATGTATATTCTGGTTTTGCCATGAAAATCTAGCCATGTTTTGGCAAAGTTTAAAGCCTTTGCAAACCTGCATTTTGTGCACATTTGTTAGAAATGCTTCTGACTTTGACAGCTAAAATGCCTCGTGTCATCTGTAAAGCTTTGTACATGATGGAAATTCAGATAATTTTCTCTCTTGAGTAATGAAATATGTTCCCTCCAGTTCTTTCAGGGCTAAAGCCTGACATTCACTCCAATAGCTACTTGTCATTTCTGAAGACTAGTATGGGGTCAGGTGTTTGAGATGAGATCATGGAGCCATTCTCTGTATGTATATCCTCTGGCACCTACGTAACATGGAAAGGAAAATTGTTAAATTAAAACTTAGAGAAGAAATAGACCAAATGTTAGAGCGTGGGAGGAAAATAAAGGAATAAATACTCTGGCATTCTATGAAAACACCTTATCAATTAGATATCTGTGAGAAACACCAAGAGCTTCTGACAAATGAAAAGCTGGCTGTTCAAGAAGTTGATATGAGAAATGCTAAAGGGAAGAATGGGATGGGAAGATGGTGAAGAAAGTGCATATTATTAAGGGTAAACTGAAATCTATTTTAATTGACTGCACAAAAACAATGAGACTGGTACAGAAATAAAAATCTGACAATGAGAGGGAGGTGGACAAGGAAGTAAAGAGTACGGACATAGTTTGTCTCTTCAGCCCAATTATATCTGGGGCAAAGAGCATCAGTGCAGCAGGACGGATGCACATTACCAGAAAGCAAGAAGGATTGTGCAGATTTTTGCACCAAAGCAAATTGCTCTCTAAAAACACTACCTACCTCATGTTTCAGCAGCTGGGAGGTGTACACTTCTCAGACATTTTCCAAGAGTGGCAGGTTCTGAAATAAGAAGACCCTGTGTTTGGGAGTGAGGGTTTCAGTACCAGGTACCCAGATGAAGCTGGGGGATAGGTACTTCTGAGAAGAGAGACTGGAAATAAGGTCTCTAAAGGAGTTCTCCACTGGTCCTTGGGGGGAGATCAAGAAGAAACGGTTGAGCTAGGATATAAAACAGCTGGGTTCTGCTGTGGAGATTTGCACTAACTAAGTGCCCTTTTTTAATGCAAGTGTTGTTGAAAAGCTGAATCCTGGGTATCTCAAATTCAGATCAAAAGTTTGAAGGACATATTTTTGACTTTCATTTGTTTTCACTATACAGTTTCTTTGTTCCTTCTTTGTCAATAGAATCCACAACTCTCAGAAGCGAGGAAGGTGTGAGAGGAAATTAATATTTGTGAAACCATCTGTGTGAAATACACTTGTGTGATGACCATTATGGAAGAACACTGAGAGAAACCAGGGTGTAACCAGTATACCATTAAGTCAGAAAAACAATATGAAGTTATGAGAATCAAACATAATTTATAAAGCCTCTATTTAACAGAATGGTATTTATCATTTATTTTAACTGAGGTGAAAAATAATTATGAAAAATCAAATATGATCATATAATTAAGACAACGTGTATCATAATATATATAGAAGGGCTGCCAATAAACATAAAGGTATTTATTTGTGTTTACCCAGTGGGGCCCACTGCCATACAAACAACAGGAAAATGGTGGACTAGACCTATAGAACTAGTAGTCAAAGTAATATTTAAGTCTTCCTTTCCTAGCCTTCAGCACCTGACTCTGCATTTTTTATTTTTTCCAATATTGCATGTGTCTATTCTCACTATTCAAGTGTAGAAAGTAAGTATACTACATAAATAATAAAAGTTCATGGTGAAAGTTAAAGACCTAATTATCTAGTCTGCTGTTTATAACACTAATAAAGAAATGTTATGTGAGCATTTTTTTTTTTCTTAATGACATTTTCCCTTGAAGCTACTCTGAATTGTGTCTGTGTTGTTGGAGGAATGTTTACCATTTTGATGTGGAAATGGGAAGAGGCGTGATCCCTTGTGCAATAGCTATAAAAGGAAGCAGACAGGTACAAACATCTTATTCTAGTGTACCAGGGAGGGCAGACAGGTTTGTCACTGTAATTTACTTTCTCTTAATAAAGGGAGATGAAATATAGTAAGTCTTATGAGTAATAAGTTTCATTTAATGTTTTGATTTGCTTATAGTAAGGGAGGCTTTGTAACGTAAATAAAGAGCAATTTATTATGAAAATTAGCACAAAGCTGTCTAATTTTTACTTCTTCATAGAAGGAAATTTGAAATTCAAATCACTGGCTGATGAAGGTTATTAAAAATGCATTAGAGTTGAAAACGTAGCTGTATGTAATTGTCATAATAGATGTTCAAAATTAATTTATCCCCAATGACAATTAAGCTAAAAGAATTTTCAAATTATCAGCTAACAAATTTTGATTAATTTTAGAAGCAAATAAAGTGAAAACATTTCAAAAAGTTTGTCAAAAAATTAAAACTATGTCTTTAAAAAAAAGTCCTAAAAGAAGAGTTACATTCCTGTTCAGAATCTTTCCTTTTCTTATTTTTCAAATTACTGCACTCTATTGCTTTTCTGCCTCTGCCCCCCCCACCAGGTTCTCTCTATTGCATTTTTCTTTTTTTCACATTTTTCTCCTAAAGAATTCTGGACCACTTTGAGTGTAGGTGTACACAGACATGTACAGGCATGTGTTGCATTTAGGTTAATTTAAACCCATAAAATTTCTTTCTATATACGTTTTTTCATCGAGTTGATGTATTTTTCTGATGAGCATCAAAAATCTCATAGGTAATATGGTGCTATTAATACTTCCTTCAGAATATCTGAAATGCCTTTAATATATATGTTTACATTTAAGAACAGCATCAAATGCCACTTTTGGCATTGTTGGATTGGGGTGGGGGTTATTTTTAAAGACAATGAGGCATATTTACACCCTTTAAAAGTCAATGGGGGTACAGTTTTTTAAATAATACTACTTTTGTGGTGAGTTTGTATTTATTGTTTTAATCCTTTTTAAAAACAAAACAAAACAATTTAGGCTAGTGGATATCTCTGTGGTTGTGCTTGTATATGTGCACGTATGGGCTTGTACCACTTGCTGTTTTCCACAGCCAGCTATGGGACAGAGCCCTCAGCCGAGTCCTGTGTCTGTATGTGGCTTCCTCACCTTTGGGATCAAGTGAGAAGAGCCAGGAACAGGGAGGGCAAAGATGATGATGTCCCTTCTCCTTTCCTGGCTAATGTAATTTCTCTTTTTCTGAATATAGTTCAGCAGATACCCAGCATCTGAGAGGTCCTTAAAACATGCATCATGAAGTGTGTCTCAACCATGATTATTTTTTTTCCCTTGTGAGTGGTACAATGGAAGTAAGCCAGCCTTCCTCACCTAATTTTGACCCAAGGCTTCCCCATGGTTTCAAGATCTGGCTAAAGACAGCTACAGACGAAGTTGAAGGCTTTCACAGTTTGAAAGGGGTCGGAAGGGGAGTTAAACCTAGGGCTCAGCCACTGACATAATGTACAGCATAGATACAATCAAAATAATTTATGTGCATTGAAAGCCTATGGTTACTTGTATCCTCTAACGCTCTTGACCCAGTTTGTCAATGTGGTGAGAGATTTTGTAGTTAGGGTTATACCTAGCAGTTTAGCTGGAAGAATTATATACCCATGACTTACTGCATTCAGCAAAGTTATGTCTTGTAAGCATGTCGTTGCTTGTAATTTGTTTTCAAATGTAGTCTGTGTTAATAAACACTTATTTTTAATTGAGCTTATCTAACAAGATAAGTTTGGGAATTATTACAGGTCAGCCAATTTAAATAAACCAAGAGGAAAATTTAAAGGAAGTTTTGGAAAAGTACATTTCTCCTTTTCTTTTTACTCGAAGACCAATAACATATTCCTTTTAATTAACCAATACCTTTGGGCCAAAACTAGAAAAGGTCTGGGCATAATAATGTACTTTGAGGATGTTAAAAGTGAAAACTCTTAAAAATGGAAACAGTTTCTAACTGTCCAGTATATTTTAGTAGCCTTGTAAGGCTATTAAAACTCATATAATGAACTAATTCATTTACACGTTCATTGTGAAGTATTGTCTTATTACTCTACTTGGATAATTAAACCAGAGTAATGAAATGCCCCATTTTGTTTTTCAGGCATAAGCACAGTGCTACTGTTTGCATAGCTAGTAACTCTAGCAGGAAGTTTGATATTGAAAGTTTTTTTTTTTTTTTTTTGTAGCTAAAATTTGGAAAGATAACAGGGAAACCTATTTTATTCCAGTTGTGAATCATCTTCCCTCTCTGCCATCTCTCTAGCATGGTGCTATTTTTCAAGTGTGAACCTGGGTTTCAAATTAGAGTGTTCTTTTTGTATTAAGGCATTAGTTATTTTAAATTTTGTCAACACTGCCTTTTACAGAAGACTCTTTTCCCCCCCTTTTTTTTAATGCTATACTAACACAGTAGTCTGGTATTCAGTTTGCACATCAAAATAAAAGGTCAGACTGGAAAACATATTTCAAAGGTTCTGTAGGATAGTGAGGAAATGGGATTGGGGAGAACTGGGATTTTTATATTACAAATGACAGTCTATAAAAATACCCTTTGAAGTGTGAAGGCATTTCTTTTTCAGTATGTATTTAAAAATCTTAATTAAAATGTTTGTTAAGGGAAGAGGTCCACATACACATGAACTGATCAGATTTTAAATATTGCTTTAAAACATGAGGCTACCAGCCAAAGCCAGAATAATCCCAGTAGGCTGGTTGATTTTATGGATTAAGCAGCAGTTCAATCCTGGCAGTATTACAGCAGCACAGTTTGAGAGAAAGTAAAGTAACTTGGCTTGGCAAAACCCCTATTTCTTTACCTATTACAGGTAGCTGGTATGACTTAATATGCTTTTTCTGCCTTGGTAGGTTTGATTTACAAACACTGTGAAACAATGTAGCATTTAAAGTGGCATAACAAAAGCTAATCAAGTAAGTTTGGTTTCCATCCTTAATTTTTTTAGATTTCATTGAGGCAAAGTGAAGAGTTTGTAACTGCTTATGTGGTAAGCAGGCAGTTAGAATACAGCATGAATCTGGGTACCCAGGTGGTAGCCCATATGAAAGTCAGAAATACTGATACTAAGCAATACTTAGCAATAGTGAAGACTTCAAGAAAAAAGAGAGCTGAAGTAAAGATTCAGATTTTCTCTTTCTTTTACATTTATTTAAATTTTGAGAAAAAAAAGATAGTTATTTTATTTTATATTCAGTCTAAATTTACATAATGTCATCTGCATTCTCAAAAAACATTGAAAAATTTAAACTTTTTCTTTTTTTTTTAAATCTCAATTTTATCTGGAGTGCAATACGACATTATTCAGTATCCCCCTGCTATCAGACCTGTGCATATTTCTTCCCATCAAATTTCACTCTCTTGCCCTGACATTACTGGTTTATACTTAGCCTGATTTATTTTTAATATATATATTAATTCTGTCCCCTTTTTTGTTTGTTTGTTTCTATTATCTACTTTTTCAGTTAACAGATAAGATTCCTACTGCTGTTATAGGCATGGTTTCCATTTAGTGCTTCCAGGAATGAACATTTACTCGGTAGCAGTTTCTTAAACCCTTATTCCTCTGAGATAGCAGCTGGAGACCTGCCCCAGAGGCATAATGTGGAGGTTGCTATGCCACTCCTTGGCAAAATTCCGGGGGGGTGTTGTTACCATAACAACTCATCTTCTTCCAAGGATAAATCTGCATGCAGAGATGGGGAAAACTTCTGTTTTCTTTGTGAATTGGTTTTCCTTTTATATGATCCATTCTTTCACTTTTCCGATCTTGGGATTTCTCTTCTCCCTTCTTATGTTCCTCTTGTAATCTTGTGTTTTAAGTTTTGCTATTCTTTCATGAAATAGGTTTTTCATTTTTTTCTGCCTCTTAGTACTTTTTTACCTCAAGTCTTTTTTTTCAGTCTCTTGCATCCCCTAGTCCTGTTGTTGATTGTCATGTGCTGTTCTTGTACAGAATATGCTGAAGTCAGGAAAATGTGTTTCATCTTAAATAGTCTGAATGCCTAATCCCATATGGGTTTGCCCAAAGCCATAAAGGTCCAAATAGACTTACAGATCTGTTAGCATTCCTTTCTTAAACTCACAGGTTAATTCAGATCTGAATGGACCTCAGGAAGTCTCTTGTCTGACCCCTGCTCACAGTAGAGCCAGCTCTGAGGTTGGACATGGTTGCTCAGGATTTTGTCCAGTTGGGTCTTGAAAACCTCCAGGGATGGAGACCGCAGACCCTCTCTGGGCAGCCTGTCCCACTGCTTGGCTGTCTTCATGGTGAAAACATGCAGCCCATATGCAGCCCAAACATCTCGTGTCTCAGTTTATGCCCATTGTCCCTCTTCCTCCCACCAGGCACAGCTGTGAAGAGCCTGGCTCTGTTTCCTTGATAACCTCCCTGCTGGCACTGGGGGGCTGCTGTTAAGTACCCCTAAAGCTGTCCCTGATGCAGGCTGGAGCAGCCACCATCCCTCCACCTCTCCCCACAGGGAAGGTGGTCCAGCTCTGGCTGTCCTGGGGGCCCTTTGCTGAACTCACTCTGGTTTATCAATTGCATTGGGGTCCTGAAACTGGACACAGTATTGTAGATTTGATCTAATGAGTGCTAAGTAAAGGAGAAAAGTCACTTCCCTTGATGTACTGGCTGTGCTTCTGTTAATACAGCCATTTCCCCAGTACCAAAGGTCTTTGCACACTGCCTTTTTTTAAGAGCCAAAATCACGTCCAGCTCTGTCTGAAGCTGTAACAAAACTTCTACTCTGCGGCAATTGGATTTAAGCATGTAAAAGGAGCCGCCGCTGACTGCAGATAGGATGACTGAAAACTGAGCTGAAGGGAGATGTTTTGTTTCTTTGAGATACTCCTCTCTGCAGTCCTTTCATCTGCAATGGGCCAGCATGTCCTCTTCTACTTTTGCAGACTGGCAGCAACATTCAGAGTAACATTAGCATATTGGTGCCTCATTTGCCCTTTTCTTGCTATGATAGTTAACCTAGCTCTTGCTTCTTATATCGCTCTCTTATTGTTGCCATGCTGTTACTGGTTTGAGGTAGTTCTCTACTGTCTGAGCATCACTCACTAAAGTCCCTGCTCCTTGCCACTGTGTTGGCTTTTGCTCTGCTATGTTACTGCTTGCGTGGTATTACACAACAGATGGTAGTATGTGGGCCATTATTAAGAAATAAGAAGATGAACAACTACATTTCATAACTCTGTCTTCTGCTTCTATTTTTGCCAGATAGAAATTAAATGACAGGAAGGTAGTGCACAATGCAAAACAGAAATCCATTTATGTAAATTCAGACCTTTTACTCTGCCTAAGCAATTTCTAGGACTCTGCACAGTGGAAATAACATTCAGAAGATGGAACTGCAGAATCATTTCCCTCCCAATTTCATATGGGAAGCACATTTTATGCATGATTTTTCTGGACCTCCTTTCCTATTTACTGTGGAATTATATTTTTTGTAGTGGTGTAGATGTAATATGTGACTTTGAAGTAATATTTCTATAATTGTGGAAGAGTTATTTGATCTATTTAAATGTACAATTTGAGCACCAGAGCCCTAGATGTGTCATATACATATAGTCTTTACATGTTCATGTAACACAAAAGTGGATAATGCAGATCCTAGATGTTCAGCTCCCTGAACCCAGCCATTTCCCCAGTACCAAAGGTCTTTGCACACTGCCTTTTTTTAAGAGCCAAAATCACGTCCAGCTCTGTCTGAAGCTGTAACAAAACTTCTACTCTGCGGCAATTGGATTTAAGCATGTAAAAGGAGCCGCCGCTGACTGCAGATAGGATGACTGAAAACTGAGCTGAAGGGAGATGTTTTGTTTCTTTGAGATACTCCTCTCTGCAGTCCTTTCATCTGCAATGGGCCAGCATGTCCTCTTCTACTTTTGCAGACTGGCAGCAACATTCAGAGTAACATTAGCATATTGGTGCCTCATTTGCCCTTTTCTTGCTATGATAGTTAACCTAGCTCTTGCTTCTTATATCGCTCTCTTATTGTTGCCATGCTGTTACTGGTTTGAGGTAGTTCTCTACTGTCTGAGCATCACTCACTAAAGTCCCTGCTCCTTGCCACTGTGTTGGCTTTTGCTCTGCTATGTTACTGCTTGCGTGGTATTACACAACAGATGGTAGTATGTGGGCCATTATTAAGAAATAAGAAGATGAACAACTACATTTCATAACTCTGTCTTCTGCTTCTATTTTTGCCAGATAGAAATTAAATGACAGGAAGGTAGTGCGCAATGCAAAACAGAAATCCATTTATGTAAATTCAGACCTTTTACTCTGCCTAAGCAATTTCTAGGACTCTGCACAGTGGAAATAACATTCAGAAGATGGAACTGCAGAATCATTTCCCTCCCAATTTCATATGGGAAGCACATTTTATGCATGATTTTTCTGGACCTCCTTTCCTATTTACTGTGGAATTATATTTTTTGTAGTGGTGTAGATGTAATATGTGACTTTGAAGTAATATTTCTATAATTGTGGAAGAGTTATTTGATCTATTTAAATGTACAATTTGAGCACCAGAGCCCTAGATGTGTCATATACATATAGTCTTTACATGTTCATGTAACACAAAAGTGGATAATGCAGATCCTAGATGTTCAGCTCCCTGACTAGTACAGATTTTTAGTACAATAAGCAAACAAATAAATGTTCAGTGTAGGTCAGTGATGAAGTATGATGGATTCAAGAGAAAGCGTATTGAATTGTTCCTAAAATCCTTCCTTGAGAGAACTAAATATAGTTCCAAAGAAAGTAATCAGAAAAATGTCAAATTATTGACTGTTAAAAAAAGTAACAAATCCCAGTTTTTTAGTTAATCTGAGCCTTTATTTAAATTAAGCATATTTTGTAATTTAATAGCATTTCACATCTAAGAATATAATTAAGAAACCGAAAAGAAATGAAAAAAACAACAAAAACCCCAAACTTTTTAAAGGGTAGGTATCCTATTTAAGTTGCATTGACAGTGGTTGTTTTGTCATATCAAATATTTTGCTAACATAATAGAAAAGTGCTTTTTTAATTACTTCCTGTAATCTACTTGGGCAACAAATACACTTTCAAAAAGAAGACTATAGATTGCCATAACATGGGTCACAGACTCCCACACAGAAAAAATGTGGGTGTTTTTCCCATGTAAAAATAAGCTCTTTACATGGATGTGTTGTTGTAGCCAGCACTCAGACTGGGAGAGTGGGAGAGTTCTGAAAAGTCATGTCAAGACAGGTAAGGGCTAAAGCGCTTTTAGAGAGACCAGAAGTTTCTTACTAGCAATCTCTTATCTGATCTATTCTGGCTAGCCAGAGGTAACTGTCTACTTCAGTGAATGGATCTACTGTTCAAAGTTTCCATATAACAATCCTGAATAATTTCCTTGATTGTCAGCCTATGCCTGTGTATCTTGCTTGGATTTAGGCTATTGCTACCTGCTAGTGCAGACTGTCTTATATTAATAGTTTTCCTGCACTTGAATTATTTACTAGGAATCCGCAGCATGACTTTACTGAAATCAGACAGCAGTTGTTTTAACTAGGGAGAATCATAGAATCATAGAATAGTTTGGGGTGGAGGGGCCCTCTAAAGGTCATCTAGTCCACCCCCCCTGCCGTGGGCAGGGACATCTTCAACTACATCAGGTTGCTCAGAGCTCCGTCCAACCTGACCTTCAATGGTTCCAGGGATGGGGCATCCACCACCTCTCTGGGCAACCTGTGCCAGTGTTTCACCACCCCAGCAAAAAAAATTTCTTCCTTATATCTACTCTAAATCTACCCCCCTTTAGTTTAAAGCCATTCCCCCTTGTCCTGTCGCAACAGGCCCTGCTAAAAAGTTTGCCGCCATCTTTTTTATAAGCCCACTTTAAGTAATGAG
>NW_008794458.1:2182023-2184741 GCF_000699145.1 Aptenodytes forsteri | reverse complement strand
GATCCCACTGTCTATGTCATTGATGAAGATATTAAACAGGACCAGTCCCAATACAGACCCCTGTGGGACGCCACTCATCACCAACCTCCATCTGGACACTGAGCTGTTGACCACTACCCTCTGGATGTGACCATCTAACCAATTCCTCACCCACCGGACAGTCCACCCATCAAATCCTTACCTCTCCAGTTTAGAGAGAAGGCTGTTGTGGGGCACCGTGTCAAAGGTCTTACAGAAGTCCAGATAGACAACACTGTAGCCCTTCCCAAGTCCACTGTTGTAGTCACTCCATCATAGAAGGCCACTAGATTAGTCAGGCAAGACTTACCCTTGGTGAAGTGGAGTCAGACTTCTGAAAATCTATCAGGATGTTTTTCAGTTCTTTTCCATGTCTGTTGGCACAGAAATGCACAAAAACTTATATGGACCAATCCTCTAGTTTTTCTTGTAACTCAGTCCCCTGGTATCAGGCAATGTTTGGGCATTCTGACAGAGAGTAGGGAATGGAAGCAATTTGGTATTAGCATCAAATTTAGGATCTTCATGTAGAAAGGTGACTTCAAGTTCTTGTGAAACTCTCAGGGTACAAATGATTATCATAAGATATAGGATAGGGAAAATCTTAAAGGAAACTAAGATTTTTTTTTTTTTTTTAAGTGAGGGCATAAGCTCTCTTCTTCCTCTGATCTCTTATCTTTTTGACCATATAACATGAAGTTTGTTAACTGTTGGTTCCTTCAGAGGAGTCCTTTCCAACTTTTCCTCTTGTTCTTAAGGTTGATGCCCTGTTCTATATTTTATTTATTTATTTTCTTTTAAAAAAAAAAGATAGAAACTTTTTTTAGACAGTCATAATATAGAGCAGCAGACAGCTTTTTGGGTTTTTTTTTGTTTGTTTGTTTGTTTTTTTATGACTGATCCACCCAGGTGTGGTTAGACTGTATTTATAATGTCTTGATGATTAGTTATTTTATTATTCTTATGTAACATTTACTTAAAGGAAGCAAGTAGAAGCTCTGAAAGTGGTGCCCTTTTTAGATGAGATGCTATACCAACACAAAACACATGTAAGTTTTGGGCCCATCTGCAGACCAAGCTAAAGAAAAACTATTTTGGATGATCCTTAAGTGCTATAGATATATAAGCAACAGTGGCAGAAAACTAACTATAGGCTCTATTGCATTCTTGTTCAGTGCTTGATGTTCTTCTGTAAAGAAGTTTTGCATTTTGGTGAACAATATGAGACTCACCCAAAAAAATTGTGTGCAGATCAAGTGCATTTCATTTTCTGAGGCTATACTGGTGATTAGCTGTGATGATGTGGAATCTTTGAGGTGATCCAAATTCCTGACTGTGAGAGGAAGCAAGTTACAGAAACCAACACCGATGGGTAGCCTTGAGACCCTTGTGCAAGCCGAGCCTAGCTTAATTTTGCAGGAGTGAGATGCTGCCTTTACCAGTCCTAGAAATTCTCCTACCTTGTAGCCCTTCAGGGTTATGTCCTTTCGTCAAATATCAACCAGAAGTAAAGGAGTTGGATGTGTCTGATATACCTGTGTCAACACCCACCTCCCCACCCCACCCCCCCCCAAGAAAGAAAAAAACTTTTATATATGAAAAAAAGTGGAATAAAAAAGTTTGGCAAAGAAAAGTTTGTTACATATAAGTTAAGTAACTATTCCACATCTTTTCTTCAACCAGTGTTCATTGTCATTATAGAAACAAGAAAAATGTTTTTTAAAGGATGATACAGGAAAAGATCAAGAAACCAAGTAGAAAAAAAAGCAAAGAAATGTATGTGTGGGCTGCTGAGTGAAGTACATATGAGGCAGGAATTATTGATGAGGAGTAGGAGAACTGAGAAACAGGCCAGGTGCTAAGAGTCCCTAACATGTACCACACTGAGCACCATATGGAGTACTGCACTAAATGATAGCACCAATAGTAGAGGAAAGAAAGTCTAAGCTAACATACTAATGTTAGTGAAAACTTATAAACTACATAATCATAGCTTAATACAAAAGGATCTATTTAGCCTACTGGAAGAAATCATAAAGGATAAGGGTAGGCAAGAAATCTATTTGCAAGATTACTCACTGAACAGGTAATATTAGGGATTTTATTTGTTGTTGAAGTTCATTTTGTTCTAGAGGGATACAAATGGAGGGAAATAGGAAAAGTGATTTTCAAAGCTTTTTGTTGGTTTAGGTTGGTTTTAATATTACCAAAGTTTAAGGCAAAGTATAATCCCATAATGGGAATATTTTCATCTTTTTTTTTGTGGAAAGTCTAGGTAAGATTCTTACATGTGTAACAGCATATTAAATTTTCCCTTTATTCTTTTCTTCTTACTGGTACAAGGTTACTAATGGTCTACGTAGTTACAGAATACTATTTTGTTGTTGTGAAGAACAGCAAAGTTTTCAATGAACTAGATTGTATTTTGTCAACAAATCTGTTATGATATCACAGAGAGCAAATTTTGGTATAACATTCCTTGCTTAAAAAAGTAGATTTACCTAATGTACTACTCATAACAAAAAGGTGCTTTTTCTTTTTGATTAATTTTCAATTTGATTAGTCATTTAAAAACTTCTTAAAGTTTGCAAAGAGATGGTTTAAATTATTTCAAAAAGTTATGATTTTTTAGTATTATTTTTTGTCTTTTCAGTAGCCTTGATACTTTTTTCCCCCTTTAAAAGGTTTGTTGTTTGTTTA
>NW_008794458.1:2176819-2181901 GCF_000699145.1 Aptenodytes forsteri | reverse complement strand
CTCAGGTGTTTATTTTTAATTGCAGATATTCAGCAAGTAGAGAAATGACTCATGCTTCATTGGCATTAAACCCAGAATTCGGAATTTAATTAACTTCAATTCTTTCTAGCAGTGGGAGGATAGACTTTCACAGTATTATTACTCTTGCCTTTATCTTTCTGCTCTGATTGTGAAGGGAAACATACAGTACAATTTCAATAGATGAATATGGAAGCAACAATTCATATCTCTATTTGAAATTAAAAATTACATATCCAATAGAAATACTGAGGGGCTTATTTGATAATATGGCCTCTCTCGTTGTTAGCATCAACTCGGGTTTCTGAGATGTTAACCGCTGTGGGTTTTTTTCTGTCAATCTGTTGACTTGCCCAACAGATAAAACTAGAACTGCTTCTTCAACTTGTATATGGTTTGGTGTACATGAGCCAGCAATGTGTTCTTGCTGCAAAGAAAGCTGACGGTATCCTGGGCTGCATTAGGAGGAGCATTGCCAGCAGGTTGAGGGAGATGATCCTTCCCCTCTACTCGGCATTGGTGCGGCCACACCTGGAGTGCTGTGTCCAGTTCTGGCCTCTCAGTACAGTAGAGACATGGACATACTGAAGAGAGTTCAGTGAAGGGTTATGAAGATGGTGAGGGTACTAGAGGATCTCTCCTATGAGGAAAGGCTGATAGAGCTGGGACTGTTTGGCCTGGAGATGAGAAGCCTCATTCATTATATACTCATCAGTGAGTTTATTCTCCACACCTGAAGGGTTTAGAGAAGACAGAGCCAGGCTTTTTTCAGTGGTGCCCAGTGACAGGACCAGAGGCAATGGGCAAACACTGAAACATCAGGAAACACTTTTTCACTGTGAAAGTGACTGAGCACTGGCACAGATTGCCCAGAGAGACTGTGGAGTCACCCAGCTTGGAGATATTCAAAAGCCATCTGGACATGGTCCGGGGCAACCAGTTCTAGGTGACCCTTCTTGAGCAGGGGGGGTTGGACCAGCTGACCTCCAGAGAGCCCTTCGAACCTCAACCATTTTGTGATGCTGTGAAATTTGCTGCTTTCTCAGATACAATAATGGGACTGAGTGCTAAAACTCAGTTACTTTTTTTCTCTTTTCTTTTTTCTGTTAGTTTGCCCAGTAAAATAAGTTATTTTTCCTAACTAATATCTATATAAATTCCCTTTATCCTCAGAATATTATGACTAAAACAGTATTATTTCCAGGAAAACCTTCAGTTCTTGTAAAACAAAGCATTTAAAGGTGAAAGGTATGATTTTTTTTTTATTATTATTATCTTTTTTTTTTTTAACTGGCAGAAATATTTTGGCTACCCATGTTAAACCATTAAAGCATTTGACAAGAAAAGAGATATCTCACAATATCTCATGACACTTTGAAATATGTCCATTTTTGTGGATGTACACAAGAGGAATGTGACTTCTGTGTGAAACTATGAATGGCTTAGAAAACCTTGCTTTAAAAAGAGAAAGTAAAAGTCAGGGAGTTTGGAAGAGGCAATTCATGTAACTCTTTTCCTGTCACATTGGAGGTATAAGAAGTTCTGTGCTGTCTAGGGAGGCAGTATGATTCCAGAGACAAAGGAAAGTTGAATTGTGTTTAAAACAAAGCCCCTTTTCCCCTGCATGGAGACTGTTTTTCTTCACTTGCTTTGCATTTTGTTCAACCAAATCTCTTGTATGGGTACCAAAAAGCAGCATGTCAGAATTTGGTGGTGTTTTCATTGTGTCTCTCAGACATTAAGTTCCCATCAGCAAATAAAATAAAATTCTATTGTTTGTTCATTTTGTGCTGACAATATGCCTAAATGTGTGAATGATCTTACATAAAAAAAATGTTCTGTCAATATATTAAATAAGCACAGCTTAATGTACTGATCAACAAAAGAACCCATAAAATCATCTTTATAGATGGCTAGGTATGCGTCCCCAGTTGTCTGTAGCTATGTTTCGAACAAAAATTACTGTGAAAGTTATGTAGCTTTGATTCCAGGAATTTAGGTTTTTTTGGATCTATTATCAAACTTATCAGCATTGCAGAATCTTTCAATAAGCTATAACACTCAAATGTTAAAGAAAAGAATAGATCTCTACTGTCTGAAAGAGACTGGAAGAAGGCTTAATACGCCCTGTTGTCACTATTCAAAGCACTTTTATTTCCTTTCCTGCTATTCCAGAAAGAGAAATTTCCCCTTTTTAACATAACAAGATTTAAGTTTTTTTTTTTTTTTTTCTCTATGGTGTGCACAGTCACACATTTGCTTGTCGTAGAATCACTGGGGTTTTTTTCTTCCTATTATTGTTTTCCCTTTCATATTGCATTGTCAGTTATCTTTTTGAGTCTTTGAGAGGAAATCTATGTGCATCTTTAAATTATTTTAAAAATATAAATTCTTTTTAAGAATAACCTGGACTTTTGTGTCCCTAAACTTTTTAAATCTTTTGCTCTTATATCCTCTTCTTATTTAGCAAGACTAGTAGATCCATATCTTCCCTGTCTCCTACTTTGGGCCCTTCTGGGTCTTTAGAATTTGGTAATGACTTCTGGGTTTGGTATTGTTCCCTCAGGTTTTGAATTCTAGAGTCTGCTTTCTCCTCTGCCTCGTAATGCTTTTATGGGATTTCCTTGAGATTAGTGCTTTGGCTAAGCCATAGGAGCCCTCTCACATACTAGATCATTTACCATGCATAGATCAAGGAAAATTAACAGAGATTTTAGTCATTCCTTTAATGGGACAGTGGTATCTGTGGTGTTCAGCCCCTCTCTTTTCCCCCAGGCAAAAAATAGAGAAAGAAATGGATTCTTGCAAAGCCCTGAAAATGCATGAGTAATAAAAATAAAATTGTAAGGGATTAGAAACCCAATAGCGAGGCAAACGTTGCACCTGTGTCCAAAAAAAGGCCAAAAGATCAGTCTGGGGAACTACAGGTCTGGCAGGCTCGCTTTAGCCCATGGGAAGAACCATGGAGTGAGTCCTCTTAAAACATATTTCCAGGCACGTGAAGGAGAAGATAGTAATTGGGAAGAGGCAGCATGGATTTTCCAAGGGTAAATCATGCCTGACCAATCTGATAGCCTTCTATGATTTGGGATGAGGAGAGAGCAGTGGATGTCATTGGGTCCTCAACTTTAGCAAGGCTTTTGACATTGTCACCCATGATATTCTTATATCCAAGTTGTGGCATTATCATCTAGGTGGGTGGATGTCTAGACGATGAAAAGCTGGTCGGCTAGTCAGACCCAGAAAGTCATGGTTAATGGGTCATACTCTACCTGGAGGTCGGTAGCAAGTGTAGAAATGCTGGGGTCTGTGCTGGGACCTCTCTTGGTTAGTATTGTTATCAGAGACCTGGAGGAGGTAATGGAGCATGCACTCACCAATTGTTCAGATAGCGAATCGGGAACGATCAGTCGATATGCTTTCGGTAGTCAGGCTACCTCCAGACACCTGAACAGGCTGGAGGAATGGGCTGACAAGGACCCTGTGAAACTGAATAAGGGCAAGTGCCAGGCACTGATCCTGGGACAGAGGAGCCCCTGTGATGGCATAGGCTTGGGATGGACAAGCCGGGAGCAGACCTGTGGGAAGGGCCCTGAGGCATGGTGCCTCAGCCAGCGAAGATGGCCAACAGCTCCATGGGCCGTATGAACAGGACCATGGCCAATCAATACAAGGAGTGATTATCTCCCTCTGTTCAGCACTCATTAGATCATATCTAGAGTACTGCATCCAGTTTTGGCCCACCTGTACAGCAAAGATATTGACAAACTGGAGTGAATTTTGCTGAAGGCTATCAAGATAGACCCCATAGCAGTCTTCAGATGTGGTCTCAGGTTTGTAATCAGCACCTACACATTCCACTTCATGCTTTGTCTCAGTTTCTTTCCTTGGCTTCTTGATGGCTCTCACTGCTCATCTGCTCTCAATCTTATTTGCAATGTCTTTGCCCCAACATGTTCCATTTTTTTACTGCACCATATAGAATCTCTGTCTCTTAAAAAACATTCTTTCCTGCATATGGAAAGGAATGCTAGAGCTGTACACAGGGAGCATAAGAATTACAAAACAAAACAAAAAAACCCCATCCACATTCAGTCCATTTTTTCCCTAGTCACAGATGGCCAAACTCATATGGATGACATTTTTAAGAAATTAATTCTGCCTGAGGCAGATGTCCTGCCCAGAAAAGCTAACTATAAACAGATAAAATTTGCCCAGAGTTCCAAGAAACTGAGAAAAAGATTTTATAATGCGAAGTGTTAAGCAGTTTAATATAGGCTGTGTTACCAGCTCTGGTTGTAATAACAAATTTTTCTTCCATTTTTTTTAATTGTAGTTATCTACTTGCATCAAAGGAAAATGGAAATAGATTGACTTGGTAATGCTGTAAACTTGCTACAAGAGTATTTTTTTGTTGATAAGCTTTTCTAATATTTGGAAAATAAATAAAATTGTGAGTTTGTATGAGGATGACAATTACACTTTAAAGACAGATGAGGATCTACCCTTACAAATGTAGTGATATTGATTGCCATGATAATTGAGTTATCCATCCCAGCTCAATTGGCAGATCCCCTAGTGTTGACTAACCAGGTGACTTTTGCTAAATGACCTGGGTGCACTTGGTGGGTGATGCGGGAGGATGGGGAATTCAGATGTGTACCTCAAGGGTATTTGATATCGGGTGAGAAAAGCCAATGAATTAAATTGTATGATGTTAATTGCTATATAATACTGTATATCATTACTTCTATGGTGGCTATATGCCATATCAACAACACCACAGTAAGAATCACCTAGATTAATGAAGAATGAACTTTAATGAAACCGAGCGAAGTGCAGCGACGATAGAACCAGGCAAGTGCAGCAGTGATGGAACCAAAGCTGGCTTCAACATGCAACAATCTAACAACACACATCATCTCTCCTCCCTGAAGGACTGTTATGACAGATGGAGCCTAAAGTCATGGACTAAATGAACTCGAACATTTTGTAGGGATGGCCCATAGACTAAGGGAACGATATCTGTGTGCATATATCAAAAGACAGGAAAAGTGGTGGTGA
>NW_008794458.1:2155962-2176543 GCF_000699145.1 Aptenodytes forsteri | reverse complement strand
CACTTATTTTATATATTCTTTTATCATTATTATTATTTATTATTATTGTTTTCCCTTCCTTTTCTGTCCTATTAAACTGTCTACCTCAACACATGAATTTTACTCTTTTTTTTCCCGATTCTCTCCCCCATCCCACTGCGGGGGGGGCGGAGTGAGCTGTGTGGTGTTTAGCTGCCTGCCAGGTTAAACCACAACAGTCCCCTAACTAATAAGACACTGCTGTTCCTACATTCGGTTATGTGTTTGATGCAGATCCTGAAACTGATCAAAGTTGTACAAATACAGAAATTGAAAAATATATTATAGAATAATCACAAGACTGTCTTGATGTCATTGTAATAACTATGTTTCCAAGTAGAACTTTATTAGAGTAGACTGTTCACTTTTTGTATAGAAAGCTTTGCAACTTTAGACTCTATCTATTTATGTGTTTTTGTCAATTAAAAAACTTATAAATGTAAATAGCCTTAGGAGGAAAAAAACATAGTAAAAATTGAGTAGTAATGGTTAATATTTTTATTTGTACTATTTATACACTAGCCTAAAATACTTTTCTTCATTTTAAGGTAACTGAGCTGCACAATATCAAAAACATAACTAGATTGCCTCGAGAGACAAAGAAGCATGCAGTGGCAATTATCTTTCATGATGAGACGTCAAAGACATTTGCGTGTGAGTCAGGTAAGTAATTGGTACTGCATCTCTAGCTTGAAGAAATCAAGTTACACATCAAAGTCTTGGTCGGATGAATTAACTTAAAACACCAGATAGAAACCCTTAGCTTAAAGGAAGTTGTTGTAAACAAGAACTTTGGAGATTGGGGTTTAGGTTTTGGAGGGTTTGATATGGATTTTTTTAATATACTTTTAGAGGTGTTGGGGGTGTTACAGAGCTCTTTCTTCCATTACTTATCTTTGACTGCACGCAGATGTTCTAAAGACAGGAGATTTTCAGCTAAACTTGTAAAACTGAATAAAAAATACCTATGGGATATTATTAAGTGAAGATACGAAACATTCTTTTTTTTACCAAGTTTTGCTGTAGACACTTGCTAAACTAATAATTATCACGCCATCGCAAATAAGAGGTAAATATCAGCTAAAACCTCAGAATATTGTAAAGTTGGATGTCAAGCAGCCTGTGGTTTGAAGAGCTACGTGGTATAATGAACGAGTTGAGAACAGACTTGGGCATCATGGTACATAATGACAGGTAGTTACTTGTGAGACACTGAACACTGCACTATTAAAGTGCATTGTTTTCCTGTTTGAAAATGCAATTGTACATGTCTGTGTCCTAGGGTATATTTTACCTGAAAAATATGTCTTTAAAAAGAATGAGAAATTTTTTAATGATAAAGTTTTTATTTGTTTAGTGACATATTTGAAACCGTGCATTTTAAAATTATATCTTAATATTATCACATAAACATTGCATGGTGTACAATCTAAGTTAAATACAGTGAAACTAAATTCAAGAAACATGTGGAGGAGGTAGGTTAAAAATGTGTATGGTCATGAATTATGTGGATTTTGGATCAAGTATTGCAAACATTGATACATACATCCCATCATGAAAGATGGATTAACAGTTTATTAATTTAAATTTAAAAACACACACATAGAAAACCTGGTGCTTTCTAGGATCAGTTTAACAGATTATTAGATAAGTAGTTCACATTAAAGACTTTAATTTCTAATATCTAGAATTAATAACGACCCTATAATATGATTAATAATCAAAAAAACACATTTTAATTATATTTCAATGGCACTGAAATTAGTTCTATGGAAACTTTTCCATTTGCCTACACGTGCATTCCCCTTGTTCTCTAATGAAAAGACCTTATTCCTTCCCTAGAATTACTATGGTGCAGGTATATTTGAAAAGAGTGACAGCAACTCATAACTTCAGGATTCTTTCACCAAAGAAGGGGAAACCTAAGAAAGTTCAGCGTGTTTGGCCCATTCATCCCTTTCTTCTGAAACAAACATGATGCAACTCCTTAACCTTGAACCCAGTTGTATGTACAAGATGCAAGTACCTTAAGGTGCTAACAAGATGCCAGTATGAGATGCCCTACCTTAAGGCTATGTTCTGTGCAAAGGTGTGTTTTGAGCAGATGGAGCCTTGGGTGAAGTGACGAACTAGTGGAGAGCTTGTGGGCAGAGATCAAAGGACAGACCAACACAGGTGATATTGTAGTAGGTGTCTGCTATAGACCTTCTCATCAACAAGAGAAGGCAGGTGAATCATTCTTAAGGCAAGTGGAAAAAGCCTCACGGTCCCAGGCGTCGGTACTCTTGGGTGACTTTAACGACAAAAATATCTACTGGAAGGCCAATATGGCTGGACACAAGCAATCCAGATTTCTGGAACAGATTGAAGACAATTTCTTGATATAGATGATCAATAATGTGATGAGGGGAGATGCTCTATTCAGGGACATGCTTGGCAGGATTCTGTGGATAATTGTCTCAGAGGGCAAAGGGGCCCAGGAGAGCTAGCTAATCTTCAAGGACAGCATCCTCTGAGCACAAGAACTGTCCTTCCCATTCTCCAGAAGACAAGCATTGCAGAACACCAGTATGGATGAATGTGGAGCTCCTGACTCAGCTC
The DNA here is from genome assembly GCF_000699145.1 of Aptenodytes forsteri. Lineage (NCBI taxonomy): Eukaryota > Metazoa > Chordata > Aves > Sphenisciformes > Spheniscidae > Aptenodytes > Aptenodytes forsteri. The sequence continues at coordinate 2,173,924 of NW_008794458.1, read as the reverse complement.
AAACACAGAGGGAAGCACACAGAAGCAGGGACAGACTAGCTGGGAGGGATACAGAGGCATTGTCCATGTATATGGGAATGGAGCCAGGAAAGCTCCAGCTCAGCTGGAGCTGAAACTAGCCAGGGAGGTGAAAGACAGAAAAGGTTTCTTAAAGTACATCAACAGCAAAAGGAAGGCTAAGTGAGTGTGGGCCCATTGCTCAGTGGGGCAGTGGACCTACTGACAAGGGGCATGAGAAAGGCTGAGGTACTCGATGTCTTTTTCATACCTTGGTTCTCACTTGCAAGGCTTGTCCTCAAAAGCCGTTCAGGTCCCTGAGCCTCTTAGCAGTCAGTGAGAGTGAAGTAGTACCCACAGTAGAGCAAGGCAGAGTCAGGCATCACTTAAGTCACTTGGATATCATAGACAAGTCCGTGGAACTAGATCATCAAGAACGACCAGAAGGAGGATCCAGGTAACTATAGGCCAGTCAGCCTCACCTCAGCCCCTGAGAACATTGTTGGAGCAAATTATCTGTAAACAAATGAAGGACAACAAGGTGAATGGGAGTAGCTAAAACTTTTTCCATATGCAAATCATGCTTTCTATGATGAGGTGTCTGGCACTCTAGGCAAGGGAAAGACAGTGGCTGTTACATACCTTGATTTTAATGGTCTTTGACAGCCTCCCATAACCTCCTCCGTAGCCCCTGAATTAGTGGGACATGGGATGGATAACAGCACTATAAAGTGGATACAAAATAGGCTGGACTTAAAGAGTTGTGATTAATGGTGTAAAGTCAAGCTTGCTGCCAGTAGGTAGTGGGTCCCTTAGGGATCAGTGCTGGGACCAATACTGTTCAATGTCTTCATTGACAACCTGGATGATGAGATGGAGAGTGCTCTCAGCAAGTTTGCGGGTGACACCAGATTGGAGTGACCCAAATTGGGAAGGCAGCAGGGATGCTGTAAGAGGCACCTGGACAGGCCGGAGAAATGGGCTGACAGAAAACTTATGAAGTTCAGCAAGCGCAAATGAAAGCTCTTGCCCCTGGCTTGAAGTAGTCCCAGGTAACAAGGCAGGCTGTGGGCCAACTGTCTTGGAAGCAGCTCTGCAGAAAAGGCCCTGGGGTCCTAGTGGACAACAAGCTGAGCATATCCTGGACTGCATTAGTAAATGTGTTGACAGCAGGTACAGGGAAGTGATCCTTCCCTTCTATTCAGCACTTATAAGACCACATCTGGAGTACTGTGTCCAGTTTTGTGCTCTCAGCACGAGAATATTGACATACAGGAGTGAACCTAGTGCAGGACCACCAAGGGTCAGGGTCAGGAACACATGCTGTATGAAGAGAGACTGCGAGCTGGGCCTGTTCAGCCTGGAGAAGAAACAACTTCAGAGGATCTTATTGCACCCTAAAGTTACCTGATCTGAGAATACAGAGAAGATGGAGCTATAAGTGTCAGATATCTTGCTGTTTCCGAAAGACTACAAATCTTAGCTGTGGGTATAGTGGAGTTTTGATCAGTTTGCCTTTATCCATGCCTTTGGTCTATCTAAACAGTATAAACTGCATCATCTCCATCAGATGAGATAGATACACTGCTTTGTTGCATTAAAATCTGACTCTCTTGAACTCCAAATCTTTTGTGTGTTCTGAACTAGGAAGATATGGTTTAAAAAAAATTTATTTCACAGCTTGTTTCAACAGCTGAGTTCTGTCTTCCCACAAGGAACTATTATAATTTTTACTGCTGCTGAAGTGTGTCAAGTACTTTGCTTTCCTTTATGAAACTTATTGAAGTTTAAGGAATATTTAGACGGCTGCTTGTTGTTTAAAATGTTTTCTTCTTCTTCTCAGATCTCAAAAAAAATGTTTAGTGGCAGTGGTTTCTATGGGGCAATGACTAGACTTTTAATAGCCTCATGGTGTATAGTGGTGTACACACAGTGGGATTTATTTGGGCAAATCAGGCCACTTCTTTGGTTAACACAATACCTTTACTAATACCTCTTCTTTCCCATGGCTTCAGTGGGAAAGAACCAGTCAAGTGGTTTTGACTCAGTCAAAAATCTACTTCTAGAATCATAGCTGTTTGACCTTTCTGAATTATTTAGGAGCCCAAAGTTTCATGATATGAACATTTTTCCACCATGGAGTCTCTAAATATACAGGAGCAGATACTTCGTTTCCTATCATCTTGACCTCCAGGGGCAGATGGAAGAACAGTAATGCTGAACCCATTGCAAAAAGTTTGATGATCATAGAGTCAATAATTTCTTGGAAAGGAGGAGGAAGTAATGCTCAGAGCTGAGTTGGTTTTATATGGGGACTGAACAATGTGAGGTAGGGTTTTTGTTAGTGTTGTACCAGGAAATGTGTTAAAATAACCATATCATTTTGGTTTTGATAGTATGAGCTGGTATCTTTTTCTCTGTGCAGCCTAAAAGTCCATGTGATGGAAAGTAGCATATTTTTCTGGTATTCAGCTTTCTTAATTATAGAATTAAGCACAGTAAAATGCTATTCTGTTTTAAAACAGGTCTCTAAAGATATAGAACGCTTTGGTCCTCCCCAGAAAGCCTGAGAGCTGTGATACCAGCCCACTGGGTGTGCTGGCTGGGAGCCTATGTTTTTCTCCTAAGCTCGTGCGGCTTAGAGGCCCTCAGCTTGCTTATTGTCTTCAAGGCAGCTACTGGCAAGTCTGAGCTGTGGATGAGCTGTAGCCCCCATATTTCCACTAGGATTTCAGCAAATTAGTCATCTGAGGAGCGTCTAATTTTTGGTAATCTTCATTTGCTAATGAAAACATTCTGTAGAAAAACAAACAAAAATCCTCCATATGCTTTTGTTATCATCTAGCTGTTCCCATCACTACCACCAGCGCTCCCGTCTACAATAGCTGTAGAAATATGTTCAGTTCTGAAGCTCTACTGAAATATTTTGAAGAGCAAACCAGTCTCAGATATTACAGTTCCCTGATTAAAAGCATGGGATAACAAGTCGTTAAAGAAGAATTATCCCTCTTCAGGGAGAGAAAGAAGCTGCTTACTGTTGCTATATCTCTTTCTGACATCTGTTCTAGTGGGCAGAGACTTGTGACTTTGGTGATTAGCAAGCAACATTGTTAAATTGTCTCATTTACCATCAGAATTGTTTCAGTGGAAGTAAACTAATGAGAAGTCATGGCTGATTAAATAACATGAAAAGTAGTCTATAACTCAGAGAACTTAAGACAGACTCTAAAGAGTGGGAATTCTTCTTCAGACTATGGGAAATTGCTGCCACCTTAACAAGGAACATGCTAAGGTCTCAGTTTCAGCCTCCCTGAAAATCATGTGAAAGTTATTGTCATTAAGGGAATTTTAACAATTTTTTTTATCAAGAATCATGAAAATCTGAGTTGCTTTAGAAACAGGGAAATGCAAAACACTCAGGTTGCTAACACATTGAGAGTTGAGATAATTAAGTGTTGCCAAATGTATAAGCAGGTTAAATGGAAGGACAGAATATTGTGAAGAAAAATGAAGCAGTTTTGGGGAATTGAGAATATTTACTCCAGCATAATAACGGTTAAAAAGATATTACTGTTGTCTTTTAAATACATCAAGGAGAATAAAGGAAAGTTTTTAAGACATCAAGTGGCCTTATCAAAAGAACAAATATAGAATATATGCCTAGTAACAGTCTATGTTGGTACAGCCATTCAAGCAGCAGGAGAAACATAGACTGAAAATTTAGAGGAAAATTTCTAGGAGTTAAAGCAGTGAGGTTCCACACAGCCTCACAGAAATCCTTCCCCATTCCCACGTTTTTTTTCTGCACTCCACAGTGTAATATCAAGCAAATGGAGAAATTCTTTTAACTCTGGATGCTAGCTACCGGGTTTGAGGTGCAGTCTTTCCCTAATAACTTTTAAAAAAAGTTGTTGGGATGGGTTTTGTTTATTTGTTTGTTTCGTTGTTGTTGGTTTTGTTGTTTTTCAGGTAAGTGTGCTGTTATTTTTTGTGTAGATATAGCTATGCTCAGGCACATGTATCTATTGAGATCTTCTTCCTGCAAGCCTAATGTCCATAATGTGGAAGTAACCCAAGTGTCTGCACCGAGACAAGCATTCTGAAATGCCCTGTAAACTCTTTCTGAAGCTGTAGATACGATGCAGTGAGCAATGGTGGCTATGCAGGACCAGCAGGAAAATGAAATTGGTGGACATGAATACTGATTAAAGGTAGAAGTTTATGGTGCTATTATGGAAGTTGTTAGCATGATGAAGATTGTGCCTGAATAATAGCTAGCTTTCAAGGAATGAAGTTTCTAGGTTGCACTAGGTCAGTGAGAGACCATATGGGAGCATGATTTTTCCTTTAGTGATGCCAGCAAAATATTAAGTGATACAAGTCTCTGGCTCTTTTAGGCTCAGTGGACCCACCAGCACAGGTTTGTGTAAAATTTATTTTGATTTCTAAAAGGCAGAATGCGAGGAAAATTGATGAACTTGTAAACCTATTGGTAAAATCAAACTGGGGGAGTGCCAATAATATGGATTCAGAGACAAGAGAGACAAAATAAATTAGGGCTGAAATGTGATTTCAGTGATTTGAGTATAGAATGAGATGTAACATGAGAAAAAGAAAAGGAGCAAAATCACAGAGAAATCTTAAAACTGCAACTGTGAAACAAATGCAGACATACCCCAAGATACTGATATTTGTCTGGCTTCTCTTCAGTACAATGCCCCATTCTGTATAGAAGTAGATGAATCGAAGGGGTTTCTTTCTTTCCAGGCATGCATGGACTGCAGTTCTAGAGTCATTGCAATCAAGAAACATCTTCATTATTTTTAAGAGGTTATACTTTGGCATTCCCTTAAAACTTCTACTATTCAAGTCCTGGGGAAAATAGAATTGGGGTATCACAAAAAGTCAATCAGCTACCCTATTTGAAACTTCTGGTTTAGGGATTTATCCATCATTACACTATATTGATATAGCTTAAATGATATTAATATTCTTGCGATTGTTTTGGCTCAATCCACCATTTTAATTTCTTTAATGTCTTGCTGCTGTGATGGTAACCTTGATAAAACTCTTTTATACATCTATAACATAAACAGTCTTTTTCCTCAATGTTCTTATGCTTTCAACTTTTTCTGAGCGCAATCAAACTGAAAGACTCTTGGTGTCAAGTGGCAATGTGTTCAGCAACGTGGGTTTTTTAGTTCTGTACATATTTTTCCTTTTAAACCTGTTTTCACCATTTGTTGGTGTTGCTTTCTTTAAAAAAAATTACATCGCTACTGTCATTTAAAAAGGCACAAATTCAGTTCATTTTTGTACTGAAAAAGCTTTTGGGCTATTGCCAAATTACTACTGGTTATAAGCTGAGCTTTTTCTCCTTTATAGTTTTCACAAGCAAAAATATTCTGTGCTTGAAGTGTTTGACAGGTGTCAGTGGAATATTAGATGTAATTCATATCACTATATACTCTGACAGCTATGAATTCTGGAGGTTTTGGATTAAAATTACAGTGAAACATTGAGGCTTTGAGATGAAGCATCAGTGATCATACCTGCTGTTATTACTAACAATACAAATGGCTGCATAAGCTTTAAAAACCACCAGATTAAAGTTCCCATTTTCACTGTTAGTTTTGTGAGTTTGAAGCTCCAGGATCGTGGAGGTGGTGGAAGTGAAGAATGGCTTCCCAAATACAGTTTTGGTACTGGAAAGAGGAATACAAAGTTCACCTTTTGCATGAAGAAAAATAGTCCTATATAGTTCAAAATATTCTGAAAGACGGTATATTTTTTAAAAACCACCAGATTAAAGTTCCCATTTTCACTGTTAGTTTTGTGAGTTTGAAGCTCCAGGATCGTGGAGGTGGTGGAAGTGAAGAATGGCTTCCCAAATACAGTTTTGGTACTGGAAAGAGGAATACAAAGTTCACCTTTTGCATGAAGAAAAATAGTCCTATATAGTTCAAAATATTCTGAAAGACGGTATATTTCTCTGCTGAAGTGGCAGGGATTTTTATATGAAAATTTATGACGCTGCCTTTTCTACTTGCTCTTTGTGATTAGTTTTTTAATATACTGAAGGGGCCTTACTTCTCTGTAAATCATATGGTTCATTGGAGGTCAGATGCATATTCTCACTTCCACACGTGCCACAATATTTTGAGATCCAAAACACCAAGTGAAAAGACAGGCATTGCATGAAGTTATATATGTTGCTCTGGATTCTTACATTCTCCCTTTTTGATCATAATATTTGAAACACTATCCACTTTCAGGGCAAAGCTCAGTCAGAGTCATAGTTATAAATGTTATATTCTAAGATTAATATTTAGGATATATAATCTTTTGTTCTGGACAAATAGTTCCCTTTTCATTAATAATGACTTTTATTTCCTAATTTTTTCATGTTTGCCTAAAAATACGCATCTTTATTCTGATTTAAGCATTTATAAATCAGAAATATTTGGATTTTTGCTCTCATTTCTCATAGTTGGTTGCCTTTCTGTTGGTCCTCATTTTTCTGTGGTTATCTGTCTGAACTACATTGTTACAATTTTCTGACACACATTGGTAATATGTATAACTAGCAAATGGAAGGAATGCAGAAAATATTACCCCATCTTCAGATCATAGCTGTTGATGGAACAAGTACTACACTATTACTTTCCGTCCTTTTCAGCCACTTTTGGGTTATTAATTGCATGCAAACTTAGTTCTAAAATTAATTAGCATTTAAAAGAAAATATTTTGAGAAGACAAACTCATATGGTTTTTTTAGTAGAATTGCCAGCTGCTAAATTTAAAAACAGTAGACACACAAAATGGTCATCATCCCTTCAGCATTTCTCCCAGGCAGGTCCCTGAGCTGCGAATGCTGCTGCATGCTCAGTTTGTAGGGTAAACAGGGGACAGCAAGGAAACAAGGTTAACTTCCAGCCTAGCAGGGGCATGCACAGGGGCTGTGATGAAATGAGTAGGAAAGCTGTAAGATTTCTAAATGTGGAAATTGAAAAAGGTAAACTTGTTCTGGGACTGCAACATGGGAAACTCTAAATTTAAGGCTTTGAAGGTCAAAACATTTGGAGGCTGAAAATTTTTCTTTCTTTCCCTAAAAGTTTCATTACGTAGTTGTGTATATTGCAGGTATGATAAGCATTCAGTTGCCTTTGCTGTTCATGTACTGTAAACTTGTCTGGACACTCTTTATTAATGTTTAACATAGTGTATCTAGATAAATAAAGAAGTTCTGTGTTATTCTTTCTTCCTGGACAAATATATTGAAGTGCAGACACTATATGTGCTTTTCTTATCACAGTTTTACTCAAAGGGATTGAAATGTACATGAAATATAAACTGTTCCCATAGGAACAAAAGTCAAAGAAGATCGCTAAGATAATAGTGAATCACCCATTTTAGAGTGTGTGTAGGAGTAAAAGAGTAGAAAAAAAAATCTTCCTGCCTGCAGAAGCTGAGCAACTTCAGAAGACAAACAGAAGAAGGCAAGCAGATTTCAGCTTCACCTGGTAGATGGTGCAAGGTCAGCTGAATTTTGATTTTAGAGAGACTAGGAGAAATATGTGAATCTCAAAGCCTCTGCCCTAGAAGTTCAGCAAACAGTTATCTTTCCCAGTAAGCATAGAGCAGAGGTAGGTCAGTGATGGTGAAGTCCAGGATGTCGGCATACGGAGGTATGAAATTGTTTGTTGGACTTTAATAGAAAGTTTCATAATTGCTCACTTGTTGTTTTGGGGTTGTTGGTTTTTTTTTTTCATAAGCTGCTAAACATCTGATGAACCTTGCCAGATCTGCATCCTCCATGTTTTATACCAGAACAAAGTCTGTATTAGTGTGAGGGCACAAGACCATAAAAATGCAGTCTAAAAACATGGTCTAACATTTGGCTTACAAGGGAAAAAAAAAAAAAAAAGATTATCTTAGCTTCTGACTTTTTACCTTAAACTGAAATCTACAATTATTAATACTTTGTGCATCTATATATGGCAAGATTTCTTCCTGGTCCCATGTTGAGATTCTTAGTGGATTTGATAAATGTACTGTGTCATAAATAACTGCTAGTCCTATGAAACAAAGATATGGAGATACTGTTTTATCCTTTGTATAATTCATGGCATAAATGAATTTCAATGACATTTAGAATAGTTTTTAATCATATTACAAGTGTGAAAGTCCAAATCTACTTCTTATCATGTAAACACATTTTATTAAGAAGGTAAGGCAATAAGGCACTATGTATTTTAACATCTCTTCATGCTATGTATCCTACAATGTCCTACACTTTGCTTTTAAAAATATTGGCCTGTTCTACACTGCCCAAAGGCATTCACACGTAATAATGACAGTATTACTGAAAACCATCTGAGAATCTTGTTGAGTTTTCTGCATAAAATTGCTTCATATTTTGAGTTGTTATTAGCAGTTTGCAGAAGAAGGAATGGAAATGCAACTTCAGTAACTGAATGGCAGATGAATGTGACAAAGCCTGGAAAAGAATTTCAGACAGAGGACTTCTCTCCATATTAAACACCTACTATAGATATATGTGTGAATATAGAACCTGCTTTCACTAAAATATCCATGTGTGAGGTTTGCAATTGCTATTACCAGTAAGAAATGTGAAATATTCAAAAAAATATGCAAAATAGAGAAAATTTCCTCTTTCTTCCTCTTCATTTACTTATTTCTGATCTAGCTAGATGCTTGTATTCTATAGCCATACCTTAGCATTCATCAGAGAAATTACACAGTTGGCTTTTTACACTACCTGAGAATAGATGTTCTGAAGCAGGAGTAAATCCATGCCGCCTTCCTCCTGAAAAAAGCCTGCTCATTCAAATTGCTGCATATTTTATATAATGCAGAAACTGAAACTTCTCCAGGATTGTTTTTTAATGCATTCTTACATGTGGGAATCATGTTAGAAACAACACGTTGAGCTTGAAAAGGGTGACGTTTGCAAGCAAATTTAATGTTTTCATTTTAAAAGTACCTTTTAAACTTCCATGTTAATAAGCACTCTGGTGCTTCCAAAAGAGATCATGATAAGTATTTGTCATTGTACACTAAGCAAAGTAACTTCTTACTTGCTTTCCACCATATAACAGGTTTTGGGATTTTTTTAAAGACTTTGTAATGTTGTCATTATACTTAAGGTTGTTTTTTCTGCATGTTGTTCAGGTTCTTAGGCATATTACCTTGATTTTGTTATGATGATTGTTGAACTGAATTCTTAATAAACACTGCATTTGAAATGATGGTCTGATTGGCATTTAGTCAATTGTAACCAATCAAATTTCATTATCAAAAAGTACAGAACAATATAGCATGAAGAAAATTTTTTCTTCTTAGCATGAAGAAAAAAAAAGTGAAGAAAATAATCATTTTCTATTTACATTTATGATAGAAAATAAGGCTGGAAGTAATTTTGGGAAACCTCCCTGTCCTAAGGAAGTATAAGCTATACCTATTTATAGGTATATATGTTTATTATTGTATATATGTATACCATTCCTGGTAGATTATGCCTTGTTTAGGTTTTTTGAACATAATTAAAAGAAACAAAATGTATCAGGAGTACTAAGGTTAAGAAGACAATGGCATAGCAGCATGTAGTTGAAACAGGAACAAAAGCCTGTCTTTTCCACCTTGGTTAATCTGTCCCACGCTGCATTATGCATGTGGTAGTCTTTAACTGAATAATTTGTTATAGGGGCCTCTGCTGTGGTAGGTACTTTGGAAGAGAAGTGAATGAGACTTAGAGTTTTAAGAAGTTTTTTGTAAACTCAGGAGAAATGAATTCAATTTCTTTCCTAGGCTTATACTTTCTAGCACCTAACACTACAAAATGTAATAGTGTATATTTGTATGGTTTCAAATTTACTACTTCCTGTGTTCTAAAGATTTCAATTTAAAAATAGATTTTTAAAATGTTCTTGTAAGAAGGAAATTCAAACAAGATGTTTTCCTTGGAAATTCAGTCAGGACTCCAGAGCCTGATTATTGTAGTGTAGCTATTCTTCCTCAGGCTTTTAGGCTTCTGACCCCCATCAACATGATACAACTGCCCTTGATGCTGAAGTTGTGGATTCTTCAGCAGCCTGCCAGGCAGACAGGCAGGGAGATGGGTAGATTTCTGACAGTGCATTTAGGTCTTGATGAATCTGCATTTAGTCAGAAAAGTCCCAACCAGCTCTAAGAATAACACACTTCAGAGCAAATCATCACTGCCTTGAGACTTATCCCTTAAAACCTTGCAGAAATGTTAGCACCATGTTAAGATGTGTCATCTGCAAAGGGTTGTATTTTTCATTGCCTCATGAAGGGGAGAGTCAATAAAGATTTTTTTTTTTGGTTATGTCTTCATGCCTAGATACAACCAGTCTTGGCTGCAAGCCAGCCTGCTGCAAGCCAGCTCTGGTCTGTCAATCGTGCAGATTTAAGTTAGGAAGGCATCATGGCTCTGCAAATTTCCCATGCTTCTCATCTGGTTTGCAGTAGAGTCAAAATAGAAACATGATCACCTGCTCTTATCAGTAAACATGATGCTAGACCTGCGAGGAGGCAGGGCATGTTCAATGACAATATTCAGACTGTATTGTTAGGTAAAAGAAATCCGTGCTACCTCTATTTCCAACATTCGTACCTAGGACATAGAGAACATGTAGTTATGTTGTAGTGGGTTGACCTTGGCTGGCCGCCAGTTGCCCACCAAGCTGCTTTCTCACTCCCCCTCCTCAGCAGGACATAGAGAGAAGATAAAAGCTCAAAGCTCGTGGGTCAAGATAAGGACAGGGAGATCGCTCACTGAAACAGGCAAAGCAGACTTGGGCAAGATTAATTTAATTTATTGCCAATTAAAACAGAATAGGAAATCCGTGCTACCTCTATTTCCAACATTCGTACCTAGGACATAGAGAACATGTAGTTATGTTGTAGTGGGTTGACCTTGGCTGGCCGCCAGTTGCCCACCAAGCTGCTTTCTCACTCCCCCTCCTCAGCAGGACATAGAGAGAAGATAATGATAAAAAGCTCGTGGGTCAAGATAAGGACAGGGAGATCGCTCACCAGTTACTGAAACAGGCAAAGCAGACTTGGGCAAGATTAATTTAATTTATTGCCAATTAATAACAGAATAGGATAGTGAGAAATAAAAAACAAAACTAAAACCACTTTCCCCCCACCCCTCCCTTCTTCCCAGGCTCAACTTCACTCCCAGCTCTTCTACCTCCTCCCCCTGACTGGCGCAGGGGGATGGGGAATGGGGGTTGTGGTCAGTTCATAACATTTTGTCTCTGCCGCTCCTTCCTCCTCATGTTCTTCCCCTGCTCCTGCGTGGGGTCCTATCTGTGGTATACAGTCCTTCATGAACTTCTCCAACATGGATCCTTCCCATCCTTCCCACGGGGCGCAGTCCTTCAGGAACAGACTACTCCAGCATGGGTCCCACGTGGGGTCACAGGTCCTGCCTGTGTGGGCTCCTCTACAAGGGCCATAGCTCCTGCCAGGACCCTGCTCCAGCATGGGCTTTCCCTGGCTGGAGCTTCTTTCAGGGCACGTGCACCTGCTGCAGTGTGAGGTCCTCTACGGCTGCAGTGTGAATATCTGCTCCACTGTGGTTGTCCACGGGCTGCAGGGGGACAACCTGTGTCACCATGGTCTTCTCCAAGGGCTGCAGGGGTTTCTCTGCTCCAGAGCCTAGAGCACCTCCTCCCCCTCCTTCTTCACTGACCTTGGCGTCTGCAGGGTTGTTTCTCTCACATTGTTTCCTCACTCCTCACTATCACACACTGCTGTGCAGCATTTTTACTGTATCTTAAATGTGTTTTCACAGAAGCACTACCAACATTGCTAATGGGCTCAGCTTTGGCCAGCGGCAGGTCCGTCTTCGAGCTGGCTGGAACTGTCTCTGTTCAACATGGAGGCAGTTTCTGGTGTCTTCTCACAGAAACCACCCCTGCAACACCCTTTACTACCAAAACCTTGCCATGTAAACCCAATACATATATAAAGAAATATTGATGCATCAAGGAACTGTTAGCAAATAAGCAAGTTTAAGATATTCCTATATAACTGTTTATCACTTACTTTGTGTACTTTTTTTTTTATTATTATTGGGACTAGTAGTATTAAGGCTTTTGGTTTTTAAGCACATCTATTTACTTCGATTATCACTCACTCATGCTCCTAATCCTTTCAGTCTGCTCTTCTGGAAAGTACTGGGATGTTACTGACTCTGTACTAATATGCCAACAGAGAAGTACATAGCTGGTGGACTTCTAGATTTTTTCCTTCTTTCCATTAGTTTTTCCCACTTAAAAACTTTCTGTAACAATAATAGAAGATACAAGTACTTAACTCATACCTATTGTGTTTGGGCATGTTTCTACTTCCTCTCCCTTTGGGATTGGTGTAATAACCCAGCTGCTCTCCACAAGTTTGCTAGCACTGGAGTGGAAGCCAAGTATCAGCTGAGATAAAAAGGCTTCTGCTTGTCTACATGGAATGTAGGTCAGATCTCCTGGGATTTGTGAATATGTATCAGCCTGTAAAATCATGTGACTTCTGCACCTCCTGACCTCTCCTGAGAATAGCATACATTTAGTGACAGCACAAAAATCATGACATTAATTTATAGATTGAATTTGGAGTATTGACAGATGATGTATGGCTGGCTGAGCCTAGGGAGAGTTCAATGACTAACATGATAATTTACTGCTCCAAACCTGAAACACCCAATCTATTTTTCATTCTCTGTCACTCTTCAGCTTGCATTACATTTGGCTACTTACAGTGTATAAAGTATATGGGACTGTTAGCAGGTTAACTGTTTCAAGCCTTTTGGAACACTTTTGTCACTGAATGAAGACAAGCTGAGAAGAATAGCATGTGTAAATGAGCACAGAAAGTTTTGTGTGCTACTAATGTGTACTTAAGCATCTATTCAGCATAGGATATTCTACTTCATGTACAGTCTAGGCATGAAAATTTTGGACAAATTTGTGCACATTAGAAAAAAAAAACAAAACAAAGATGAATATTTCGTCTTCACTGTCCATCTATCTTCGTAACATTTTGAGAGCTTGCTGGAAGTCCACTGCCAATATGAATGTTGCTATCAACATCAACCCAGCCCAGTGGGCTGTTGAACAATCAGAATGGCAACTGCAGCCATATGGTAAAGCCTATAAATTTGCATTTCACTGCTGGCTAGCAGTGAGAACTAAAGCAATTCTTAAGACTGGACCATGTGTGGGACTACTACAGGTATATAGTGATAGGCAAAGACAAAGTTTTATGTGACTTCTGGCCACATGTTCTTGTGAGATTTCTAGAGTTGTCCCAGCTTCCATACCTGCAGAGCAAAGTTACTTAATGCATTGTCACAGCCCATTCAGGTTTTTTAAGCTCTTCGGCAATATTTCATGGGAAAACATATGGAACTGTGACTTAACTTTAAGAACACAAGTAAATAAATTTTAGGTAGAAATAACTCTAAATTTCAATAATTCAAATTGTTCACTTTTCCTTTGTATTTGAAAAGACTACCACATCTATAATTTGTTACGTCTGCCAAATAAAAATAGAAAATATGCTCCCTTCAGGAAAGTACAAGAAGCTTTCCAATAATTATGGCCTCATAACCTCTGAGACCAGCACACAAAACAATCTCTTACCTGGAGAAGTATCCAGTCCTTTTATGAATTGTATATAGTACCACGTTTGTCTTTTAAAATATCAACTCATTCCCAGTAGTTGTGCATTAGTTTTAACAGGAGTCTTTTCAAGACTATATTTTCTGAAAGTAGTCTAGCATTATCGAGCCTGGCCTCTGTTATTTGAGATTTAACTAGAGTAGTTCATTAATCTCCAAAAATAGGGTTCCAGTTACAAACATGCAACAGTTTCTTTCGTATAATGGTCAAGATTCCCAGACTTCAGGTAGATATGCAAATGAATCACAAATACACCAGTTAACAGAGATTTCAGGTTCTAAATAGTGTATTTCCAGACAACTAAGATTCCCCTGTTTACAGTAATTGATGATCCTGGGATGAAGTTCCAAGCAAGTCAGCATTAAATCTCTCAAAGAGAGGACTCAGCCTTTTCCCTGGTAAATAAATAAGAATGTTTTCCTGAATGAATTTTACTGTGTGAGTAGTTCCTCTGTCAGTTTGGGATGTTCAACCTTAAATTCTCTGGAGATCTTACACTAAATATTTTCTTTTTTATTTACTTCAAATAAGGAAATTCAGTCTAAGGCCAAGAAGCAAATTACGCATCAGATGTCCAAAGAAGCTTAATAAAAAAAAAAGTTTTATCAGTCACAATCAGTGTTCCTCTTAATGTAGTTTTAAGGTAGTGTGGTTTTAAAAAGTGGCCCGAAGTATGCTGCTCTTCTTCAAATCAATATGACATTAATTGCAGTTCAGTCTTTTCTATATGAAGATTGCACTGAAACAGGAAAATGTGAACATATTTTCTGCAACTGCAGTTCAGGTACATTCATACAATGTTTTCATAACCTATACAGAGAAATGAACCTTTTAGCTCTAAAAAAGCTTTTTTTTTTTTCAGTTTCTCTCCTAAAGCATGGCTGCTTTTAAAGTTTTGTTTTAAGCAATTCCAACTGCTTCCAACTGCTATTAAATCTGCCTACCAAGTTAATCTGAGGTTAAAACTGAAGTTAATCAATGTGAAAAAACAATAGAGGGAAGCTATTGACTGCAAGTTGCATTTTAGTTTTTAAATAGTCATATAGTTGAATCTGGTTATCAATTTTAATTGGGTTTGAAACTTATAAAATAGTGTATGAATGTGCAAATAAGGAGAGGAAGGTGTTAATGATGACAAATATATTAATTTTCTCCCTCCTACTGAAACAGCTACCGTTGATATGAAAATTCTCTATTAAAATATAGAAAATTTATATTATTATTCTAGAACTTTTTTACATTTTTGTTTTAGATTCAGTATTTATCAATTTTTAAATGTTCCAGAAAGCAGAATAAACATCATATTAGGTTTAAATTTTGCAGGTGTTTGGTGGATCAAACTTTACAATGTTGTTTTATAGGTTTTGATGACCACCTAGTGTGACAGTTCACTCCATCCTTTCAAACAAGTTTTGGATTGCTGCAGATTAGATGGATTATTTTTTTCCTAATTCAAATTGACCTATCACTCATTTCAATTATTCTACATGCCATGGTGAAGACAGAATCAACAATTCTGTTCACAAAAGTAATGTAAATACTTCCAAACTGTATTCAAGCTTTTCTTCTAACAATGCATTCAAATAGTGTTCTGGTATGTGTTAAGGGTTTAAGCTTCATATTTAATAAAATTCGTATGACATGTACTAGTTTTCTAATGTCTTATGAAGACTTGAGCCTTACTTTGAAGTGAAAGCTGCATATTAATTAGAATTATGAGGAATCTTGGTCTGCTTCTAAATGATAGAAATCTAGATCCATTTACTTTCTGTAACAGCTGTGCATTTTGAAAATGTGGGACATTTCTTAGTTTTTCCATGTTTGTATATGTATCTGGACTTAATTTTGCAATGAATTTTTTGAAAACTGCAGCAGCATAAAGTTACTAGCAACCTTATGAGACTGTCACTTTATTGGGTAGCATTAAGGAGTGATTAGCCTGCACATTTATGATCATGTAAGGTAAAGTTGAAAAACTAATCTCAAGTTCCTTGTTTGTTTTTAAAACCAAGCCTTTCCTTAAAAATGTGTGTAGTTCTAAATTTAGAGACATAATATTGTTATTTTTCTATTAATAAAATCATAAAAACTAGTCTATTATGAAGCATCATTTGTTTCTAAACTAGACATAATTAAAAACAATCCCAAATTTAGGAGAAAAAAGTAAGCTTATTGGCTAACAGAAAAATTAAGCAAACTTAGAATTAGTGAAGTGGAAAATGGAACCAAGTCTGTCAGCAAGGTGATCATTTAATCATCTTCCAAATAAGAACAGTGGTTCACTAATATGTATCATCTCTGTTTCAACAAATGGGAAGAACTTTGTAATGTGTCCCCCAAAGATAGCTCTTTGGACTGTTGTTGGAAAACAGTCAACTCCATTTCAAAATGGTACTTGCTCAGTGACAGTATGAATTTGCCTGTTTCTTTTGAAAGTTCTTCATTGGCCAAACCTCTCAGTAGCTTAGCATTTCATTTCAATTTCAAGGGAAAAAAATAAATCAATCCTGTAACTGAAGTATATATTCCATAAATAAAACATGAAGTCAATATTACAGCTATTTTTTCTGCCTAGATTGTTACGGATAATTTTGACTAGACCTAGAAATTGAAATAATCAAATTAGAGAATTTGCTGTGGGCATATAAAATGAAAATGGCTAATAAATGTAAAATGAAAGAACATTTGAATGTGCTAATGCACAAGCCTCTAGATAATTAAGCTAACCTATCTAGGAAAGACAGGTCTGTGTTAGGTATGTTCCTATAAACATTAATCCAGTAAGAAAGACAAAATGTCTTACTGTGTAGCTTCTGCTTTATGTTCTAAATATCAACGATCTTACCGTAGTAAGTTTGCTTGAATGTGCAAGGAGATTAGCCTAAACTTTGCTATAGTTTACAATCACCTAGCTGAAAAAATCAGAAGTGAATTAAATAGGGTGTCTGACATTTATTTCCTCTATTCTCTCTAGTGGTGGGAAACGAATTAATGCAGGAAACTCAAAAAGGCAATGTCATTTCAAAATGTTTTTGCTCAGTGACAGTGTGAATCTTTTCCAAGTGTAGTACAATGCCCATGACATCTATGTGATTCAGGAAGCCGTGCTCCCAGCGTATGTCACTAGATATAGCAGCACTCCCCTGTTAATAAATGCTGTCCTTGCTGCTGTTACTCATCAGCAATAAAGTACAAATCAGCATTATTCAGACACATAACTTCTCTATATTATATTTGTCTAACAATAATTCCAGTGTGTGCTGAGTATAACTAGTTTTCTTTCCATATGGCATTTCATATTGACAGTTATACTTTTTGCTGGGAAGTGTTTATTATTTATCTATAGAAATATGACTTAGATGAAAATGTAGTTTACTATGATTAAGGACCATCTGAAAAGAAATTTTAAGAATCCTATGTGTCATTAACTAGTCCTTCAAATGCAATGTCCTGCTATGTATTTCTTGATATCTGGAGATTTCCTCAGAGTCATATCTTATAAAAAATTGCCATTTTAGTTAAAATGTAGACATAAGCATAACAAAAATTAATAATATAAGACAACAATCTAAGTGACAAAACAATATTTTAATTTCTAAGGGTTTATTTTTAAAATCTATGATCATATAGTACTAGAAAACGTGAGTAGGAAGAAGATGGAAGAAGGGTTGTATGTTTCTGCATGTGATTATGATAAACTACTTTATAGGCAGTTTGTATCTGTGTGCATGCTAAATTAAGAAAATAGTGGTAGCCCATGAATTATGAGGTTTTAAAACATTTTAATTTTGTAAGGTTGTCACATCTATAATTTTAGTCTCCTTTGTGAATCAAATAGATGACAGCATGTAGAAAAATTTGTTTGTATGCTGATGAAGATCGTTATGAACGTTGAAGAAATAAATATTGTCTTTAATGGAAGTCTTGAAGAAAAACTACAAATTTATAAGTCTAAGTAGTGTATATGTAAAAACCTTCCCTCAAATTTGATTTTTATACTCATAAGCATTATACATGTATTTGTCAGTATAAACCTTGGGCTTTATAAGGGATCAAATCAAGGGGGTAAAAGAAGATGCCAATTTTTCTGATATAAACAGAAAAGGTTTCGCTCTTTCTAGCTCAGTAAAGCACTACTCCAAAATTGCACTATCGTTTGTATAACAAGTTTCTTTCATTCATAGAATCATAGAATCATAGAATCATTAAGGTTGGAAAAGACTTCTAAGATCATC
>NW_008794458.1:2126499-2154496 GCF_000699145.1 Aptenodytes forsteri | reverse complement strand
TCCGGAACCTCCCCCGTTAACCAGGACTGCTGATAAATGATGGAGAGTGGCTTGGGGGGTCCCCCCCACATCCAATAAGGGATGGAGAATCTACATGCTTCAATCTACTATATTACACTACTTGTTTTGGGCATGGAAACTGATTCATTAATTTTAAAACTTATAAAGTTTCTATGAAAAGGCATATGTTAGGGTTTATTATGAAAATGTAAAGAATAACAAGTGTCTGCCTGCCCTTATCTGACTCAGAAAAAAAGAGAGAAATATGCATTTAGTTGCTTTTTGTGATCTGGCTGCAACTATGGTTTCATTGTAACACTGTGATCCAGGAAAAAAAACCCTGATGTCAAATTCATTTGTTTATGAGTAAGTCAATAAACCCCTGGTTACCCTCACATATCACAAAATCAAGAGGGTTTTTTTTTTTTGCATTTTTTAAGGCAGCAGAGCTTAGGAGTAGGCTACAGTTTCCGAGTAGAAGGAAGAGTAATATTCAAGTCAGCCATTTCCTCATTTAAAAGCATTAATGCAGGAAATAAGGAAAAGCATATGGCAACATATATATTGCATTTTTGCCCATTTATTGAGTGTGTTGGTGGTGCTAGATAACTCCTTTTTAAATGACAGTAATCAGTTTTCTCATCCCTACTGTTAATAACTCATTTCTGTTTATAATTGGTTTTCCAGCTTGTTCTCTCCATTAAAAGATATCAGCCAGGGAGAACCTGGATTTGAATTTAGCTTAGGTCATGAAAGATCCCAAAGAGGACTTTTGCCTGGAGTCCAAGTAAGACACATAGAAGGAGACCGGTCTTTGCTAGTGTATAAATCCAGCTCTTCCATAAAGGAAAGGATGTCTATCCCCTGCCCTCTAGTACTGTGTGTGTTTATAAATCAGTTCACAAGTAAGCTGTAAGTGGGAAATTGATCACCAGTGTGCATAAATTACAGCTTCATCCTCAGATACTGTTTTTCACTGTAGTCAGCACCTCTGATTTACAAACCTAAATCCTAACCTTTCTGTGCATTTCCCGCTTTATATGGTTCAAAATATTGAATTTAAACATTCTTTATACTTCTATGATGAGTTGTTTACCCTAAAATAAGGATGAAAGGTTTGAAATAAAACGATCTTTCATCAGTGAGTTTCCAGTTAACATGGCCTTAAGCCATCATTCAGCAGAGGAGTTCTTGAAGTTTCAAATTATTTAATCTTGGCATGTTCTGTAAGATTGCCTTCATCAAGACTTATTCTGATTTTCTTGGAGGAAAATGACGCATAATTGAAGTTGGATCTATTTGCTGTTTTCCTGGTTCAGCGAAGGACAGTTTTGCTGTGCTGAATCTTAGAAGAGTTCCACTGAAATAAAATTAAAAAAAAAAAGAAATAAAATACTATTTACTTAATGAAAGTTGGAATTCTGAGTTTCAGCTTTAAGCAGACTGCCTCTTCTCAGGCAGCCATATGTGTCTCTTACTTAAGATCATGTTGGTAGAGGTATCAGTGGTGTATATTGAAAACCAGGAATCTAAAATGGCATAACTTAGATAAAATTTTATTTTAGGAGACTAAAATTTACAGGAGATTTTGCCTGATTAGAAAGCATCTATTTTCATAGACATTCAAAGAATATCTATTTTAATAAAACATGTTTTTAATTGGAATAAAATTTAGGTGCATCAAATGTAGGGACCCATTTAATGCTGAGAAAAAAAGATACAAGAAAAGTGTAAAGTAAAGGTAAGAAATGTGAAGAATTTGTAATAAAAAAGAATCCCCTTGGGTTAAAACTCTGTAGATATGAAATTTGAGAAAGACATTTCTCATTGTATTTCCTTAGATACTAACTCTAGACTATGCAACTTTTAAGGGTTGGGGTTTTTTTGTTTTTGCAGTAGTACCACATTAAAATCCACCAAGAATAAAGCAAAAGACACACAGAGTTATCTCTAGCTAATACTTAGTTCTGCCTGAGAGTAAAATTTTATGCAACTGAAAATCAAGTAGAACACATACCATGGTGTTATGATTTTACAGATGAATTCAGTCAGAAGTGGTCTGCAATTGCTTTGAATCAGTTTCTTTGCACTTCCAATGGCATAAAATCTTGATTGTTAACTCTAATAAGCAAGGACTCAAATCTTTACAACAATAGCTTTAGGATTTGGGGAAAAATGCTGTATTTCTTGGGCAATGGAAACACAGAAAGAAAAAAAATATTCTTTCAGGGGGTTTGTTGTTATTTTGAAAGGGGTATATAGCACCGTGCAGTAAAGGTTTCCTAGAATCTTTGCAAAATCAGAAGGGGGCAACATGCCCTCCACGCTCAGCCAAAATGGGACAATGTTTAATAAATCTAAGTATTCAAAGCTGGAAGTCTTGCTTTAGTCAGACATGTTTAGCCAAAGGGCAGCCAAAGGGAAGAAAGGGAGATTCCAAAGACTTCCTAGTCTGCTAGTCATTGTCTGCTCCTATTGATTTAACACAGAAGATATTCAGACGGCTGGAGTGAAAGTCATGTGGTCAAAGGCATAACAGCAATGAAGCATATAGCGGCAATGGTGCATATTTTTTCTCCCATGTATTGAAAATAGTCCTTATCACCTTGATTTTGTATAGGAAAATAATACTTTTAGAATTATTTACCTTATCTAACAGTATTTCTGATCTTCAAGCGGCAAGATTTGTCAATAGTTCAAAGAGAAGACTGAATATTTAACATTTAAAAAAAAAAAAGTGAAATGAACCTTAGAATTTGTACTAGTTTATTTGGGTATGGATCTGTATTGGTATTAAGACTGTAACTTAAACACTTGACAATGGGAGAGAAGCATACTTCAGATTTACACAGAAGGTATTAAATTTCCCATGCATTTAAGAAAAGGCCCTATAATTTTTCCAAGAGGAATAATAGTATTGTAGGAGTAGATTAAATCTGAAATACTATGAAGTTTTAAGCCAGACAAATGCTATTGCTGACTGCCAATCATGGGGCAGCTGCATAAGTTGATGCGATAGCATCCTCTGTGTGTTATGTTACTGGTGGCAGAGCCTTTTTGGACACTTGACTGATGGTGTTTATTTCATTCCCACTACAGACAAGCTACCTGAGGTTATTTTACTTTCATGCCATTGTCATTTAACGTTAATAACTGTTGAAACAGGTATGGATTGACAAACCTGGGGAACTGCCTAACTCCCATGCCAGATTCTTGTAACTGGCCCATTAGTTTCAGACAAAGTGTCAATGTTTCTTCTATGTTCAGGAAGGTTTTCATAATTATTACTTTGAACTTGAAAGAAAGTTTGAATTGAGAGTGAAACTTTGCTGGGGTATTGTTGAGTAATGATGCTCTGTCAGCTCACTATTGATCTGTTGGACATACTAATGCTTGATAAACGTTTATTGTATAATGAGAGTCACTAGTAGCCAGCGTGAAGTAGTATACATGATCTGTAAGGATACCTATAAATCTACCCTCAAGGACTAATTCATCTACTAAATAGCATTTTCTTCCTGGAATGGCATCATTCAATTCTATAGGACTAATCACAGAGTAAAGTGATATTCACTTTTTTTAATAGCAGAAATTAGTCATTTACCTAAAAAAAAAAAAAGAGAAAAAAGAAAAAAAATTATGTCCTATAGCTACATTAGCACTAGTATTGAGCAAAGGAAATCACTTTCTTGTAGATTAACTATTTTTCTTCATTTTCCCATACATTCTCCATTTTTTAAATAAGTGAAGTAAGTTCTGTTTCTGTATGAAAACTACAATCTCAAGCAGCATCTCAGATGGGAAACTTTGTTTCCTACTGCTTTAACTTTGGTTAGGGACTGCTAGTCAGCGTTGTGGGGCATTTCCTTTAGAGTTTGAGTGAAGGGTGCTCTTTCACTGCAATTTTACACTGGAAAGGAGGGACAATGTAGGTAAAAGTAGATATTATGTGCAACTAAAGTCTATTTTGTGGAAATAGTTTAATGGACAGTAACATCAATATGATAAATCTTTTTAAATACTGTTATTGCCTTCCAAAATATTCACTTAATATTGTGCGTGTTATTCAAGCTGACACTTTTGATCAGACTTGCAGAAATGAAGGGGGAATTGTCAGGAAAATGTCATTTTTACATACCTCGATAACTACAGGGACACACAGCTGTCTATTTGCAAACACAGGTACATGCACAAATTAAATTTATCAAAACCCTGTCTGTGATGTATCTTGCAGCATCTCCAGTAAAGCGTGGATGATTTTTGGCAGAAATATCAGTTTTAATTATATTATAGCTAATAAATATATTTTGGTAATTGTGGTAATTAACTGTGCTACCCTCATGCTAATACAAGTTTAAAATAGCAAATGATGGGAAAATAAAAGTTTCTTTTTGTATAGTACTTAGACTATTTTTTCCCTCAGTTAAAAAAGTGCATTAACAAAATATACCAATGGCTAAAGTTACAGAATAATATATGTTCATGTTCTGTAATTATTCATTTAGCTTGATTGCTGCATTATTCAATATTTCCTTAAGCAAAAAAATTTATAATGCTCAAATTGTACAGAGAAAGGTGCATATGTCATTAAACTGATGGTATATTCAAAAATATGCATCATTTAAATAGCTGGAAATAGTTAAATATTAATGTTCTTATGGTAGTAAAAGAAAAAAGTGACAATGACAAATAATTTTTGACAAATGACTTTTGAGGAACTTGACTTGCTAACTTTTTTTTCAAAGAATATTGTCATATTTCCTTTAAAATAATTTGTCACAGCCTGAATATAGAGCATTTTCAGTAAACTAATAAACTTCAACAGTATATGTCATTTTCCTTTGTGACTTTGCCTTTTTGGGTCAGTGATTTAAACTTAGGTAATAACAGGACATTCTACTGCAGGTGAAAGATTCAAAAATCACAGTTCAAGAAAAATATAAATAAGTTTTCTTAAAGGTAGTATCTGTTGAAATACAACCAAATATTCTATATATGAGTCCCATATCTCATAAAATGTCTTCAAATATAATTGGTCAATAAAAAATTAATTCTAATAACCAAATTGCTTTCAGAGTTGTAGCCCACTATGTTTCTTACTAATTGAAAACATGTTTTAGTCTACATACAGACTATTTTTCCGTTCTTTTACACTTGTCCTGGTTTTGGCTGGGGTAGAGTTAATTTTCTTCCTAGTAGCTGGTACAGTGCTGTGTTTTGGATTTAGGATGAGAACTATGTTGGATGTTGATAACACACCGATGTTTTAGTTGTCGCTAAGTAGTGCTTACACTAGTCAAGGACTTTGCAGCTTCCCATGCCCTGCCAGCGAGAAGCCAGGAGGGAGCACAGCCAGGACAGCTGACCCAAACTGGCCAAAGGGATATTCCATAGCATGTGACGTCATGCTCAGTACATAAACTGGGGGGAGTTGGCTGGGGGGTGGTGACTGCTGCTGGGGACCTGGCTGGGCATCAGTCGGTGGGTGGTGAGCAATTGCATTGTGCATCACTTATTTTGTATATTCTTGTTTTTAGCTGCCTGCTGAGTTAAACCACAACAACACTGAATAGAACTTATGTCCCCTTCATTGCTTCCTATCTACCATTTAACAAAAAAATTGCTTAATTCATGCATAACCAGTGTTAATCAGTAATACATTTTATTACACAAAATAAGCTATCCTCCAGCGCTACCCCAAAAAAAAAAAAAAACCCCAGCCACACTGCTTGGCATTTGTATGTGTGTTTGAGTATGTGTGATGTGCTCTAGTAAAAGTGGCCTAAGTAGTGGAGACACTATTAGAGAACATATTTTAAATATTTATAAAATAAAATTATGTTTGAATCATCAAAGGATGATATATACCCTGATAAAGAACAGAGGTTTTTTAAGGTATTATTGATTTTGATAAGAAATTATGTGCTTGCAGGCAATAGTGTTATTTGCTAGTGAAAAAAAATGAAATTAATTTGCTGCGTATATTGTATGTAGTGCAGTACAATAGCACATCAGTCCTGTGGGGATTCTATGATTTTTTTTTCATATTAACCTCTAATTAAGGCTAGGTGATTTTTAGAAGATATAAATTGGCACATGTGGCTTTTCTGCACCATCTCTCTTTCTTGCTGGAGAATATCAGGTCTAAGTCCTACTGATCCAAACAGGAAAGATTCTCCAGTTTCATTCAGAGTAAGAATATTCAGCTGGGTTTGGACCTCTTATAGAAGTAGTTTAGAGGGAAGAAGAGTCAAAAAATTTGTGCAGAAAATACATTAAAATGTTTCAGAAATGAAGAAACTAACATTTTAAGTTTGTACAGTTTGACATTAGGGAAAGCTCGAAAAGCAAGTGGGGTTTTTGGATTTGCACAAGGACAGTTTTTGTTATCCCCCTCTAATAATGCATACATGTTATTTCCAACTTAAATCCTTGGTCACGTCACTTTATGTGGGCTGCATGAGAAGGGGAACTTCCTCATTTTTGTTTTTTAACATTAAGAGTTGCATAAAAATTGAACCATTTTTTTAGGAATGCCATAATTTGCTGCTGCTAGTGATAGAAGGGGTCTCCTGGAATGGAGGGCACTGCTTTGCAAAGCAGGAGATGGCATTACTCAAGGAGACAAAAGCTGAACTGAGCAGGAGTGGTCACCTCTTTGGGGCTTTATCTCAGGCTAGCGGCATTCGACTATGCTGGCAACTTGTTCTGGTGGGTGACAACTGGCTCCTGTAGGATTTTGCAATGTGAACACAGGAGATAAACGTAGAAGAATGTGAAGTTATCAGGATTCAGAAGGTATTTGGTTTAGTCCACGCACAAAATGCTTCCCAAGTTAGGAGTCTGAAAGCAACCCCGCCACTACCCTTAGAGATCTAGAGGATCTCTAAGGACAGTGAAGTAAAATATATCTGTATATATATATATATCTGCCCCACCACCTCCTCCCTGTAGAATATGTTGTGCAGCATGAACTGTTTTAAACTGTAAGTAACAGAAGAGCTCTTTCACTATTACAAACTTATATTTCTAACACCATTTGCCAATATTATTTCATCATCATTATTATATCAACAAACCCATTTATCTTCCTATGATATTACCTATTTGCAATACACAACTTCAGTGGCTGGAGTAGGTACAGCAGCAGTTTAATCACCTGGGAACTGAAGTAGAAATGACATATAACCGCAGGCATGACCTAGAAGCTTAGGTAAACTGCAGGAAAATGTTGCCAATAACAGGGTGTGTGTTTTCAGATAACAAGTTTACAGATTTCTTCCCCGTAATATTTCTTATGCCATAAAGAGTGCCTAATTAAGGTCTCCCATCTCTTTGTATTTTATCTCACCTCTTGACATTTGTATAGCAGCTTTTTATAATCGAATAACAGTAAAGATGAAAATGCAAGAGGTAAACTGCAGGAAAATGTTGCCAATAACAGGGTGTGTGTTTTCAGATAACAAGTTTACAGATTTCTTCCCCGTAATATTTCTTATGCCATAAAGAGTGCCTAATTAAGGTCTCCCATCTCTTTGTATTTTATCTCACCTCTTGACATTTGTATAGCAGCTTTTTATAATCGAATAACAGTAAAGATGAAAATGCATGTACTTAGATTTTATTTATAGCTGTGAAAGCATGCTTTACAATTTATCATTTAGTCCAAGAATTCAGTTATCTTAAAAGGAAACTAAATTTTTCAATGACAAGTACAAGTTACAACTAAAAACTCAGCATTTACCACCAATAAATCTAATCTACATGCATTAGAGAGAAGAATTTTGCTGACAGTTTTTTATGGCTTGGTTCCACTGTAATATTTCATCTGTTTCAATATATGCATATAATCAAAATAAAGAATTGTGGTATATCTGTTTTGTGACATGGTAGCTGTCATTCTTAAAAATTGCTACTGTGACTGATGCATTTATGTACTATAAATTATAATAAATAAATTTTAAAAATCATAAATAATATTTAATTCGTTATCCAGAAACACAAAGCATTCTATAGACCTTTTACAAAAGAATGGTGAACTGCTTTATAGATGCACATGATGAAAGGAGAAATATGGCTTTGGCTTTGAAAGGTAATTCACCTGCTTCTAAAGAAGATTTCACATCTGTCAAGGAAAATGGTGAAGGCAATCCCTTGCAAGCAAGCAATAGCTATCAGGATGCATTAGGTAAAACTAACTTGCACAGTACCCTCATACTCTTGACCTTCCAAACATATTTGTAGATAATGTTGATGCTCTGACAGCAGACACAATTCTTCACAGTTCTGTAGGAAGATATTTCAGTTCTGCATTGAAAGTACATTTTCTGTAGTATTGTCGATCTTTTTTGTAAGATACAAATTTTTAGTTATACGGCAATACAGTGCATGTTACAGCCTACACTTTGCAAAATATAGCCATGATCTTACAATGCTCACGGTAAGATAAGTTTCTTCTGTGTGGCAGTTGGAGAATGGTCCGATCTGGGTCTAATCATCAGTGTCTGGCAGTAAAGAAGCAGCAGTTTAAATTAAACTGCCAGAGTCAAACACTCTGAAAGGCAGTTTCTGGATCCAAACTTTCAAGATCTAGATGTTCCTGTAATAGAGGCAAGTGGATTGAGGAAATGAAAACAAAGACACTCACAAGAAACAGCTTCTTAGAACAATGGGGGTTTTTTGTTTGTTTGTTTCCCAAAAAATCTGTTGGAAATGTGGTGTGAGAATACATATAAATAGAACTTGTTGCTTTTACATGAGAGTCCTGTTTTGAATATACATTGATGTTAAGCTGGATTTATGGAAATGCCAATATGTTTTCCTTTCTCCTTAGATGTTTGTAAAATTAGAAAGGTTAGTTTAGTGTTTGTTTACCATCATCTCATTCTACATTTCCAGAATGTAGAAAGTAATAAAATGCAGATTTTGTAAAATATATAAATGTTATATCCTCACCACACTCCAGGAAAATTTACAGGCTTTATATAGAGCTATGCATTCTGTCAGCATATATGTTGTTCTGTGATATGGTTTAGGCAGAAAAGAAATTGTGGGAGGGAAGGGAAGGAAACATAGGAGCACTGGACTAGATTTACACTGTCACCTTTGTGCTACCAGCCTTTCTGCACTGATTCCCCCGAGTTTATCTGTAGCTGGAAGCAGATGTCGGGCGACTCAGTGGAAACCTTCCATGGGGGCCTTGGCTTATCCATATGCCAGTGCGCTGCCCCCCACATCACCTCTGCGTGCTGCCAAAATATGGCAGCATGTCTTGTGGTCCACTTTTATGCTCTCCCTGGCATGAAGCCCTCTCCATGGGAAGGTATGATTTATAAGGCATGGCTCTGGTTCAACAGACCTCATGAATATCCAAGGAAATGGCAAAAGCTGAAGGAGAGAAAGGGAAAACAGGAGGGAAATTTCTTCATGCATGAGCAGAAGATGAATTTTGGAGGTAGGCTTTTAAACAAATTATTCTTATTCCCTTTAAAAGCCCTAAGTTTTTATTGCTGTCCAGAGATATACCTGTTCTTTCCTTACTTCCATGAAGGAGGCTGTATCTGTAGAAGTGTTAAGGAACAGTATGTTATTACCTCAATATTTTCTTCTCACATACAAAGTTAAATGTTATCTGGATGTTAGTGACAGAAAGTTCTGTCTCTTACCACCAGAAACTGAGGATGTTATGAGAAGACCAACTTTGGGGATCTGTGTCCTGAGACAAAGACTGAAAAAATCGGGAATCATAGAATCATCATAGAATCATAGAATAGTTTGGCTTGGAAGGGACCTCTAAAGGTCATCTAGTCCAACCCCCTTGCCGTGGGCAGGGACATCTTCAACTACATCAGGTTGCTCAGAGCCCCATCCAACCTGACCTTCAATGTTTCCAGGGATGGGGCATCCACCACCTCTCTGGGCAACCTGTTCCAGTGTTCCACCACCCTCAGCATAAAAAATGTCTTCCTTATATCTAGTTTAAATCTACCCCCCTTTACTTGAAAGCCATTCCCCCTTGTCCTGTCGCAACAGGCCCAAACAGGCTAAAAAGTTTGTACCCATCTTTCTTATAAGCCCCCTTGAAGTACTGATAGGCTGCAATAAGGTCTCCCCGAAGCCTTCTCTTCTCTAGGCTGAACAACCCCAACTCTGTCAGCCTTTCTTCATAGGAGAGGTGTTCCACCCCCCTGACCATTTTTGTGACCCTCCTCTGGACCCACTCCAACAGGTCTGTGTCTTTCTTATGCTGACGGCTCCAGAGGTGCACACAGTACTCCAGGTGGAGTCTTAGGAAGGGTTAAGGGAAACCCCTTTGCTTGCAGTGCTCTGAAGAAACCCCCCAAATTATGTCCTTGTTACAACAACCACATTTGGCTCTCAAAAATCCCAAAACAGGCTCTTTCATTTGAGCTGTCTGCCTAGGAACTCGGTCAACCAATAGCCAGAATAGCTCAGGAACAATCTGTTCCTGGACTATTCAGGGCCCTGAACAAAAGTGTAGCCAAAGGTTCCTGAAGACCTGGAATTGCATGCCTATCTCCCTTTCTTGTCCAGCAAATGTTTCTGTCACTTGTGATCTATGCCTAACCAGGCGAGGATTTGAGGACTGTACCAATTAAGCATGGGAAGATTTTTCTTGGATATAAATTTTCACTAATTACAATAAGCCATCATCACTAGATGCTTCAGGGCTTGCATGCAGTATTTTTCTATCTCTCAGAACTTCAGCACTACATTGGAGAGATTGGCACAAAAGTATTTTCCAGATGTCCCTAAAAATAGGAATGAAAAAACTGGCAGTTTAATAGAGACATTTCTAGATGACTGGAGTCACCCACTCCTAAAGATGATCAGATATAGACTGACTGTGATAATGGATGCTCAGCATGTGTCTGGTGCCAAGCCTGCTCTCCAGAAAGTTTCCCTTAGGTGAAGCCTATCCTGTAATAAAAGACAGCCAGCCTAGTTGCATGATTTTTATTAGCTGTGGTTTCACACTGTGTGAACGCTAACTTGAGATGTTGTTTGTTTGACCAATGCCAGAGATTTCGTGATGTTAAGGTTGGGAAGTGGATAGTATGAGGCTGAGTGTGGAGGGGGGGCTGTTGCGGTGTCTTGGGGGGTTATGCCTTGGGGAGTTTATGTCTTGGTAGACTGGCAGATAGGGAGCTCTCAGATGTACGTCAATGGGATGCAATGGAGGACTCAGAAAGGACTAGGAAGTTTTGAATTTTCATACAAATGTTCCAACTAATGCCCAAATTGCTCTGAGACCAAAAGAAGGTGAACAGAACTGAAGAAATTAATCATTCAGACTAACTTGACAGGCATAGCCGTTCAGTAGAGCACAGAAGGAAGTTTTGCATTTGAAGATGGTTTTATTACTGTTTTTTCCTTTGCTCTTAGAAAAATACTCTAAAACCTTTAGAAACAGAAAGTAGTTTAATAGTTCAGATTCACCTAAAGAGCAGTTAAGAATATTTCAGATATTATATCCAATGTTTTTCTAAATTGCATTTTTTCTTTCAAGAAGGCCTAATATACTGCCTTGAAAACTCAGTAGTCCTTTCTCTTTTTTGTTAACTCCACATCCTATCCCCAAATTTGAAAATGGAAGATGAAGTCCTAAAAGTGTAAACCCTTTTTGAAGTTCATAAATCAAGGCAAAGAAATTCATGTGGAACTTTATGCTAATTACTCATGTTTCAACACAAACATATTGTCATAAAGCTGGTCAGTAAGAAGGTATTGATTTAACTTCACACTTTTTTGAGTAAAATGTTAACACGAACAATTTTTTTTTCTGTTTTTCCAGAACTAGAGGCAGAGGAATGGTGCAAACATCTTTGCATGGAGTGTCTAGGAACCAGGCTCAATGATATAAGTCTTGGGGAACCAGATTTGCTTGCTGCTGGAGTCCAGAGAGAACAAAATGGTAAGTAACTTTGTAATTGCTCCTAGATCAGTTCTTAGGTGATGTCCTATGTTATCTTTGCTTGTGTTTGTTGTTGTGAGGATTTTTACTTTTAGCTAGAAGCACGCCATTAATAACTAAACATTTGGATGTGTTTTTGAGGCTTAATCCTATTTTTACTACAAATAAAGATGATTAAATTCCATGTCAAATAGTACTTGTAAAGTGACTTCATGTCTTCATTGCATTCACATTTTTCTGTCATGGGAAATGATGACTATGACCTTTCTGGTTCTGGAAACAATGGCCTCTGTGCAGAGGAATAAAACAGCAGCTGTTGTTCCACAGCCTTTAAAAGATGGCGATGAACATATCAACACCACTTTGGACTGCAAAACACATATTTGCTTTAAACTCATACCTGTCTTGAATAATGAAGTCAAGGTCATCTAAATGTTGTCAAATACAGGTGAATAGGGCAATGACAGATGCTAGTCAGCACTAAGCCTGAGCTTGTAAGTCTTCATCTAAAGGCTATTTGGAACAGAACTTTGGATTAGACATGTGCACAGGAAGGATGTTAGTGGATGGAATGTGCAACAACAAAAGAAAATCTGTGATTATCCTGTCATTTAATTCTTATTAATGAACATGAGGGCAACACAAAATGTGCTCATTTATTCCTCCCTAAATTACAGCTCTCAATGATTATTACTGTCTTGATGCTGTTATAAGATCCAATAGCTTTTAACAAAGTAATAAAACAAACTGCCTCAATGGTCATAAAATATCAAGCCAACTATCGTTATAAACAAAATTACGTAATTAAATTATAGAATGAATAGCACTATATGGATTATATTGTATAAATTTCATAGAAGAGTCCAGACATCTCTGAACCTAATAACATAAAATATACAGAAATCTTTAAGAAATTTTGTTCAAAAATCAGACATGTTCAAGTGCAATTTAAAAGAAGTTCAAATGTTTGTGAAGTTGCTTGCCTGCTATGAGACACAGGATTTAATTTGTAGTCTCAAACTACTTAACAAAGGGAGACCTACTAATGTGGTAGGAAAGTGATAATGATCAGACACCACTCAAAGCATCCTATCTGCTATATGCTCATAGGCTATAGGCATAAAACTCATATGCATACTATTGAATAGAGAACTATGTGAGCAGGTGGAGCTCCTTCACAAATGCGAAAGGGAATAAATCTTGTCAAAAGCCTGTGATGTGAGCAGAAAAATAGCTTGAAATTCCTCAAGCTCTTTCTGCAGTGAATTCATGTACTGTCCAGCAGCTTTCAGACATAGATGGCAAATATTACATTTCATCTTGTTCTTGAAAGAGATCCAGTTAAACACACATGACCTCCAGAAGACATAGATTAGTTCTGTTGTGCAAACTAGTCTTGATTCAATTGCCTTAGTCTAGAAATTGATTGCAGTGCTACCAACCAGCATATATGAACATAATTAGCATCTTTATTGTTCTAAGTAAGTAAATGAAAGGAAACAAAGAGACAAAGCATGTATTTGTTGTTCACGTGAATAAGAATGCATGGACGGTATCATTAGCCATATTCTTTTAAATCAAGTGGCTGAATATGTATAATCCAATATTTGATGAGCATGCTGTGATAAATCATTAGTTGCAGTATATCAGACAAGTAATTCTGATACCTATCTGCTTCCTTCCCTCATCCCCTTGATGCACAACTCTGCATTTTAATAAGCATGTTTGAAATTCAAAGTTGTCTTGTTCAGAAGCAAAGCAAATTCTGTTTTGGGGGTCTTTTAATCAACTTGGAAGGAGGGAAGAGTACAGAGATTCTTACTATTGGTATGAAATCTGGCATTTTGTTCATTTAGCTGTGCTGTAAGAACCTGCAGCTGCACTCAAATTTCTTCAGCAGATTCCTTCAGTAAAATCAGTTGGTTGGAACTGTCGCTTCAATTTATACTAGTTATCTTGTTCTGCAAACTTGGCAGTGTCATTCCCCACATGACAGTTTTATGGAAAAGGTGACTAATTGGAGGCTGGAATCATTTGGTGAGGTCTGGTAAAAAATTGAAATCTTAAATTTATTTTCTTGCACATTTTCCCCATATTGTAGATTTTAAATGACTGTTATCAAAAACTGTAGTTTAAAAGACACCTAAAAACCTTTCAAAAGTCTACTGAGATTTTGTTGACCTGAAAGGTCAAAGTTAATTTTCCGGTTTGAAATTCATGAAAAGTGTCCATATGTATGAAATGTCTAAAATCATGCTCATTGTGGAAATGGCAGCTGTGTCACTCACAGGGTCATTTTATTTTTTTTGTGTTAAATAAAAACTGTACACTGGTCTAGTACCTTTGAATGTCGTTATTTCAAAACATATTGCAAGTATGTCGACTTCATAGAATTCCTCTTGAGTTAGTCAATGTATTAATATTAACTTGAAACAGAGATGTGAGAATACAGTTTGTAAAACCTGTAATAGAATCATAAAGCCTCAGTATCTAGTTTCATGCAGGTTCTGTTGCCTGAACCATGCAAGGGCTTTCTTTCAGGTCACTGAACAAAAGGTGTCTCCTAGTATCTGAGCAAGACCACAGATTGCATTGTCATAAAGACTACAGTGCCAGTGGTTTTGCAGTTTTAGATATATTATATTTTTTACATCTTAAGAGCTAAAAGCAATTGAATAATGGTGTTATACTGTTGTTATCTCTATGATATGACAGGGTGTTAAAACCATTAATCCAAAAAAACCAGGTGTATTAACCATTAATCCTATATCATTCCACTGTCTTTTTTCAAATGGTTACTTTGCCTTAAAGATTTTCTGAAATATTTAAAATTTGATAAAGATACTTCCTTGATCATAAAAGAACTAGCCTTTTTTTTTTTTCCATGAGCTGCTTTACATTTTCCTAGCAGTAACATTTTTAACACACTATGTTCTTCATCTGTCCAACTACTTGCCCATTGCATTCCTTAGAGGACATTTGCATGGTCTATGTCACGTATTTGTAAGCGTATTCACTGAAGAGATGAAGTATTGGCTATCTCTTGAAAAAACAGTAAGTTTTCTATTGTGTAGGTTTCTATTTTAGTCCCTGTATATGACGCCTGTAGCCAGTACCTTCAGTTTACAATGTTTGTAATAATTTTCTTAATTGTTATTGTATATGCCCTAGGACCATAAAAACTCATTGCTACGTGCTCCTTATGTTTTTTACACCCAAGGACTCACATTTCAGAAAATATCTGGCAAGGAAAATATGTGTGTTTTCTATGATTTGTCTAACATCTCTTTTTGTTACATGTGAGCCTGTTTATCCTCCCACTCTTGCTCTTGTGCTTCTCCTGAGGTGAGCTTTTGATTTCAGAAGCAAAGACACCTGATTCTCTGTGATACAAATGCAACAATATGGTTTGCAAAACAGTTTGTTTCAAAGGCTGGCAAAATTGCTGTTTGGTGTGCAAATGTCATGGCTAAAAGGCCATACATTCATAAGGCATTTCTGTCATATGAGGATAAAAATTTATGGTAGTGCAGCGATCTGAAAGAACTGTTCTTTTATAGTTCTGAGTTGTTCAGTAAGTACTAGTGAGATCTATTTTATTGTAGTTGCACTGCTGCTTGACCCTCCAGCATCAAGCAATTCTGCAGTGGTGATAGCTAAAAGAACCAAACTATAGATCTGCACTGCTTACAGCAGAGATCTCTGGCTGTTGAGTCTTGTAGGAAGAATAGAGAAGACATCTAAGCAATTCTTGTGCAAAGCACATCAGTAACAGAAAGCTTCTCACTGGATTTCATCTCTGTTATTACTTTCAAGAAGTATTACCGCAAGTCTTACTGTGTAAACTCCACTGCGGAAAATGACGCTTAGGTGGTTTTCTTTTTACATTTAAGGCTCACAACTAATGGCTGCTTAGTTTGCAATGATATGCAGATTCCAATAAAAGTGAGATTTGAAATGAAGCTTCTGTTACTCTCCAAACATTTTACCTTCTCTCTCCTGCAAATCTAAGTCATTTGTTTGTGTTCCTCAGCCCTATAGCAGCAACCCTGTTTCTGTTTAAATTTCTTTTCACACCAGACACAGTCTCTTACTGTTTATGAATCTCCATTTAGATTATTTGATAAAGAATGAAAGTACAGTATTAATTCAAAAGCAGTAAGGACTACATGATCTTATTCAGATAACAAATTTAGTATAGTGGCAGTGGAGCTGTATACACAATGATAAGACAAACAATAATACACAGTTGTAACTCCAGGCGAGAAAATCTGGACTCGGTTGGATCTGATAACACTGTTGACAAGTAGTCTTCTAAGGAATATCCTGTGATATTTACACACACATTTCATATTTCTTATGTTTCTCAAGCTGCTGCTAAGGAAAGAAATTGTGAATGTAGAGCGATGTCTTCATTTAGAAGAAGTGGAAACTTCCTTTCCAACTCCCAATGCATTTGGAAGCATTTGTAATACACCCCAAAACATAACAACAAAAACAAAACTTTTTTTTTAATATTTTTACCTGCCTTGCTGTCATCATATCTAGAATTTGTCCATGCTCATGATTTTTTTACAAAATATCAGTTTCCAATGTGTCACTGTATTTTAATTCTTTATAAAAGGAAGTAATTTGAAAGAAGTCATCCAAATGGACAGTATATAATGACAGACTACATTTACTGTGAAAAAGAAACCAGAATATTCAAGACAATATTGGTTAAAAAAGCATTATGTCTAGACAGTGCTACTAAATTCACTCTTTAAGAGCAAGTGTTTACCTTTGGTGAAGACTCTATACCTATTTATTTTGAATACTAAATAATAACACTAAAATAGCTGAATACTTGTATTAAATCATATTCTATTAAACTTTACTAGTAAACGTGATGTAAACAGTGAAGAAAATAAGCAAATGTAAAAATGTAAATTTTTAAACCGAAGAAAAGACCTGGTCCATCTTTTGCTGCTGTAGCTCATTCATTGTTAGCTGTCATGCCTGTGATGTTAATGTGATGCTTTTTTATTATGTGTTACTGGTATTTTGGCTTTTTATTTAATGCATTATGAAGCTAATTTTGATTTTAGAAGTCTGGAAAAGTTTGAAAGATAATTGATTTTTTACTTTTACTCCTTATTAATTTAAATATCTCATAAAATTACTTCTTTTGTAAGTTTTTTTCTCTTTTTCATAATATTTGTTTTACCTTCCTTTTTTATTTAAAAACATTCCACAGTACAGTGGTCTTGCTTCCTGGGTTCTAATAGCAAGAAACTCATTAATTTCTGTTAGTAAAAATGTAGCTTTTCATAGTAAACAATGTCCTTGAATCCTCAGAAGAGGATTATGAGTTATTTCTTTATGCTACATATTGAGATTACAAACTACAGCCAAAGCACAGAGACTTTGTAATTACGTTCACAGAGCTGACTTGGTTTAGGGCATTTTCTAGGGTCTGTAGAATCTCTGTTTGTGATTTACTACATAAAAGCATTTTGCATGTTTTTTATTAATCTTCTGTTATCCTTAATCCATTTTTTTTTTCTTTTTAAATAAACCAAATATAGCCAGCTTTATTCAGAAAAGGAAGGTGTTTACAGTTTTAATGGGTGGTTAATCCAGTGAGATTTCAAATTCTTCTCTACCTTACTACTTATCAGTGAAACAATTTAAAATAATTTATTTATGGTAGCCTTAATATTTTCACTGAGATGTTAATAAACATTTCCATACATTTTTATTGGAAGCAAAGCAGAATAATTATAAGCAAAGGGATAAAATTAATTCTGGAGTTCTGCTTCCTCACTGTCTAAAGCAGGAGAGAATCATTCTAATAGACCTGACATATAAATGAACACAAAATGCTGTGACTTCAAGACTTAGAGCTCTCTTTCCACCTGAAAATTAGCTACAGATGGTCAACAGCAGAAGTCTCATAGATGGGGAAGGACTTTCTTCCAGATAGAAACTGAATGTTTGCTTTTAAAGCCTCTTCTCATGTAGACCCCACCAACCTGACTGCCTCCTTCTGTAAGTAGTTTTTCCCGCTTATTAAAGCTGAAATGAAACAAAGCATCTGGATTACAAGATTGCAATGTCATCTGGTCAGTTTTCCAACTGGGATTATTTAGGCAAAGGAATCCAGTGATAAAATGGTAGAACCAGGACCGTTGGGCCTCACAGTCATTTTGCTTCCCCAGTACAGATGGACTTTGAGCTGAAAGGCTGAGAGCATTTCCGAGTTGCTCCCAAGTCTGTCTCAGTCAATATGCTCATTTTAACAAAGACTCCTATGCTGCTGTGCTCTGGAAAACATTATTAAAGGTCATATTCTTGCCACAGCCCAAATGCTAAACACCTTTACATGTACAAAGTGTATGATGAGGCATAGCTCTGCTTATTCAAGGAGATGGGAAACAGCAGTTACATTGAAAAGAGTGGAATAATAAGTGTAGCAATATATCAGCATTTTTTTCTCATCCTGGCTCCCCCACTCCCTGAACTTTGTCTTACAAATTTTAGAGGAGGTAGGAGGATAATGATGCTGAATGCTGAGGAATTGCACCTGCTCAGTCTCAGCCTTGTCTTGTCCAACAGAATAACACCTACTTGTTTGGTTTCTTCCATCTCCCTATTTTCTGGGTCCCTCATTAACTTCTATTTACTTAATCTTACTACCCAATGAACTATTATTATCTCATCCCACTCATATGCAGATGGTGACTGACCCACAGAGAAGCTAAATATCCTATTCAATGTGATTCAGAAGATCTGGTGAAGGAATTCAGCTGGGATTCCTGAATCTAGCCTATGGATGTTTGTTCTTGCCTGAATGAGTTTAAGGGCAAAACTTGCCTCTAAAAACTGAATTATTGTATTACCATTACCTAGATACCTGTTCAAATATTTTCTGAAATGGAAAAATTGGACACTGTATTTTAATTTCTAAAATCATTTAATAGTATCCACACCTTTCCATGTCCTCGATTTCCCACTACTCGAAAATATTAGTAAGTTTTTGTTTCAAAAGCAAATATATCCATCCTCAATCTTCTCCAGCGCATATGTTGTACATTTGCTTTTCTTGCCAATTTGAGTAAGTTCAAAGAGTGCTACATTTTGCCCTGCAGATGATGTTCAGTTTAATCAGACATACTTTCTTTAATCCATGACACCTCACCTCACCTTAGACATTGACCTCCCATGCAAAGTCAGCAGATGTCTCCTGACAGTTTGAGGATACTACATGTCCTGAATACCCTTCATGCAATAATACCCTCAAACACTTCAGAGAAGTTGAGCATTTCATGAGTATCCTGGTGACTTCTAAAACACGTTGAAATATTCTATGCCTTCAACACAACAGTTTAATGTTTACTTCAGAAAATAATTACACCTTTCCATTTTCTCTGCTGTCTGAGGTGCTCTGTCAGTGAAGACAGGGAAATGGAAAGATTTCCATTCTCATAGAGTAGCCCCATTCCCCCATAGACACATTGTGTGATTTCATGTAATGTAAAGGGGAGGCCGAAAGAACCAGCTGATATGCCGGTCATCTGTATCTTTCTTTCAAATAGAGGAGGTAAGTAACAGGAAGTAACAGCATGGCAATGCAAAACTGGAGTCTAATATATGATAAAAGCACACCTGCATAGCTCCTAAGCATTTGTGAATTACCATCGCAACAACACATGGATACTGAAAAAAGGCATATATATATATATATATAAAAATATATAATTCCATTGCAAAGTATAAGTTATCTTGTCCTCCACCATTCCCTTCCCAATGCAGTCATTGACCCATACTCCCATGTAACTCTTTCCATTTACTTCAGTAGGGGTTAGGTAGACCTGTGCTCAACAGACTCCTCTGAGGGTTAGGGGAAATTCTTTGCAGTGATCTCAGCAGCACCTGCTAATCTATTTGTGCTGTGTGTCAGAAGACTTACAAAACAGGAGTTTGACACTTGGGACCTTAGTCATAAAATGAAACTTTTAGGGCTAACACCCATTAGTGTGATTAATGAGAACTAGAGCCTGGGAGAAGAGGTTGAATGGCTATGAGACTGAATGAATCAATTGGGGAGTCGTTAATAGGACAAAATTAAATTGACTGAAGCAGAGTAAGATTGGGGATGACAAGTTTACTTACAGCTATGCAGGATGGCAATTCTTACTGCTCACTCAGCAGTTCCCTGCTTCCATTAATTCCTCAGCCAAACTTTTGCTCCTTTATTGACACACACACATACACACATACTCACATACGCACTTCTAACATATTTTATATTAACTGACTTATTTGCAATATTTTCACTGATTTGTCAGAAAAGTATATATATAAAATGTTTAAAAAATGGAGACATAATGTCTGTGATATTGAATGTCAAACACAATGGGAAGCTGCATCTAATTTTGACTGTTATGATAAATTTCTCACACTTTATTCCTCTTCTGATTACTTTAAATTCCTTCCTAATTTTTATGAGGACACCATGAGAAAATTCAGTGCAAATGGTGGATTAAAAATGTTCCACACCAAACTGTCATTCACTTATTAAGTAATTGGAGACAATTTTCTTATCAGGTGTCCCTTTAAAGTACATTTTCCCAGTTTATTGAATGAACATTGCTCATGTTCATACTTTAAATTGCTCTTTCCTTTTTTGTCAACACCATTCAGTGCAGTAGCATTGACATTTTGCATTTCTATCCTATTTCAAAAATGAAAGGAAATTGTGAGAGGAAGTTGTGAATCAGCTGCACTTTCCCATATTATGCTATTAAGCCCTAAGATTTCAGTGCCTTTAGAGTTAAAATATAGGTTAACACTTTTAACTGTACAACCTGAAACTTAACTGTGTTTTTCATTCTTTTTAAAAGCAACTCATAGAATCATTAGTTATTCAAAGAAAATTGTATTTTTATTTAAAATTCTCTTGCCATTACTTTGGTTTAC
Source organism: Aptenodytes forsteri (assembly GCF_000699145.1). NCBI lineage: Eukaryota > Metazoa > Chordata > Aves > Sphenisciformes > Spheniscidae > Aptenodytes > Aptenodytes forsteri. The sequence goes on along the minus strand of NW_008794458.1, from coordinate 2,133,600 downwards.
TTCCTTCCATATGAGTTAATGGTGTTTTATATCATCTTGGTTTTTTTCTTTTTTCCTTTTTTTTTTTTTTAAGTATAGTTTTTGCGTTGCTTATTAAATCACATGCAATTCAGGCACTTCAGAAAATTGTTAATGCCCTTGACCTCATACTGCAATGAGCGCACTCTGCAGTGGAAGTGCAGCTGATAGCAACTGATGTCATGACCATAATAATATATCGTGTTGAATCAGATTTTTCAAGAAAGCAACAGATGATTAAAAATGTTATTAAGTTGACAAATGATAATGAGTTTGGCAAATAAATAGAAACTGAACACAAAGAACATAATTATTAGCAAGCTTCAATAAGTAAACCTGGGTTTGCAATTTCAAGGACAGTTTTTCTAAGGGGCAATGATTGTACCTACATGTTTTGCCAAGATACCTATAGTTCTATTCTTTGAGAGAAGGAGTCTCTCTCAGAGTTCAAGTCATTGTGAATTTTGATTTGCAAAGAGTCATGGACCTTAATGTGAGGATAAAGGACTTCAGTTAAGTTGCTGAGGACATATGTCAAAGAGGACTATGCAGGTCATCTGTGAAAGATGTTTCAGTCTGCTGCACTATTTATAATGAAAATGAAATGAAGAAGATTCTCCTCTTATTCCTCTCATGTATACTAACAAGGCTTCTTCGACATCAAAGGATCCTCAGCTCTGTTCAAGACTAGAAATTTGGCCTTGATTTCTGAACCATCAGTAACTAAAGACTTTTTTTTTCCCCCCAGTATAAAATCTTACTTTAACTGGCAATGCCTTCTTCTGTGTTTTTTTTTTCCAGAACGATTCAATGTATATCTTATGCCTACACCAAATTTAGATATCTATGGGGAATGTACAATGCAGATCACACATGAAAACATCTATCTCTGGGACATCCACAATGCCAAGGTCAAGCTGGTCATGTGGCCTCTGAGTTCTTTGAGGAGATACGGACGTGACTCAACATGGTTCACATTTGAGTCTGGAAGGTAAGAGCTAAGGAGAAGCAGCAAGAAGAAATAAGCAGTGATTTTTTAGAAGCAGTCTGATAAGTTAGATTAGCCTCTTCTTATAAAGAAAGACGGAATACATGGCCTTTCCACAGACTTCCTTTTGTTGAATATTACTTTTCAATATATTCAACCCAGTGTTCGAAATAAATGTTAATATATATTATATTTAAAATGAGCTTAAGCTTCCTCTCACTTTTATTTAACTGTGATTGAATTGTCATTCTTAAGGTTTATGAGTCTCACTGTGCTTAAATACTAGTGTGGTATAATTGGAGTACTTTTGATGTAGAAGAAATTAATTCTGGATCGTGGAAAAGGCTTATCATGAAGTATGCATGGAATAACTTTTGTTACGGTAGATATTACTCTTTTTGGATGTTCCTGATGACTGATTGCCACCCTAGAGTATAATTGCAAGCAGGAGTACAGAGAACACTGTGAACCCATAAAAAGGCTAGCTCTTTTTTCTGCCTGCAGTTTTAATCCTCATTGCCATTTCCATCCTCAGCTCAGTTTTAAATGTCCATGGAGCTCTGTTTTGCCTCCTTTTCATATCTTTTTAATGCATTTCATATCTTTTTGTTAGGTCCATTGCCTGTTCTGTGTTTCTACGCAGAAATATTTCTGTGTTTATCTCTGTCTTTGGTGATGTTTCATATTGTATTTTACGGTTCTAGACTTTTCTAAGTTTGTCATACTCCCTTATGCGGAGCCTGAATTTTCTGAAGCAATCTGAAATTACAGGTGTCTCTACACTCTTGGATTAGCCACACTGTCTTGTTAAAAATCTTTATAAACATTTCGATGTGTACTTATTCAATATAATTAGCAAATGTTCACGAAAGTACAGTTGGTGATCACAAACAAAAACATGGATCAAATGGACCCTACAGCCTAAGGAGGTAGTGACCAAAATTCCTCTGCAGTTTCTTATAGATGGAAGTTACCACCTAACTCGTAACTTTGTATATCCAGACTGATGTCACCAGAGCATTTTAGTGCTCTGCTACTTTTCTGTGATGACTTCACCATTAAAAATCATGAAGACAACATTACTTTGTTTTTTATTTAATATTGTTTTACTAAAAATTAGCAACAGCTGACCCATGTTTCAATTTAATTTCAATGATTAAGCTGTGGGACTCATTCAAATATACAATTTTAGCAAGAATAATTTGTTAAATAATTCCTTCCCCTAGGCCTCAAACTACCTCACGTGAAACTAGTTCAATCAATCAACATACTTACGTAATAACAGAAAGCAAATAAAAGGCCAAAAACAATGCCTGAAACCCACCATATTATTCTGAGGAAAATGAAACAAGCAAGCAAGCAAAAAACCAAAAACCCTAGGATTTAGCTTTTTCCCATTCTTTGTGAATATCCCACTCATCTGACTCTTTGGCTAAATTTGTATTTACAAGTATGCATTTTATTTAAGGGGAAGGGGTTATTTTTGCATAAAAAGGTAATGATTGAAGACATACTAATGTTTGCTTAATCAGACTTATATCTGTCTTCAATTTAATTTCAATGATTAAGCTGTGGGACTCATTCAAATATACAATTTTAGCAAGAATAATTTGTTAAATCATTCCTTCCCCTAGGCCTCAAACTACCTCACGTGAAACTAGTTCAATCAATCAACATACTTACGTAATAACAGAAAGCAAATAAAAGGCCAAAAACAATGCCTGAAACCCACCATATTATTCTGAGGAAAATGAAACAAGCAAGCAAGCAAAAAACCAAAAACCCTAGGATTTAGCTTTTTCCCATTCTTTGTGAATATCCCACTCATCTGACTCTTTGGCTAAATTTGTATTTACAAGTATGCATTTTATTTAAGGGGAAGGGGTTATTTTTGCATAAAAAGGTAATGATTGAAGACATACTAATGTTTGCTTAATCAGACTAGTATATCTGTCTGTGAGTAGACCTACTTCTTTTAATTGATTCTGAAGGAAACTATCCCTGGAAATGGGAATCATCATTAACTAAAATGAAGCTGCTAAAACTAATTCAAATTAAGCACCTGAAGTTCATTTCTTATACATGTCTCAAAATCTAGGTGTGTCATTCTCTACAGTGTTTTAATTATGAAAAAAGTTATTCTATATCATAGTGAAATTCTTTTTTTTTTTTACAAGATAGTTGCTTTCTGTACTGCTCTATATTTATCTATGCAGTATCAGTACTAACAAACTATGTATAGTGATTGTATATATTCACATAAAATGTGAGGTTTACCTCTCTGCTTTTTCAAGCCTCCTACATTATTTTAATTCCGTACTGATATCTGAATATCATCTTCCCCTACCATCCATGACCATGCAACCTGATGAAAAGTGGATTGTTTTCCTGTATTTTATTATTATGAGCTAGCCCTGCCTTTATCTGTCATGCTTTATTGTCTTTGGTCTGATTCCTCCCTTTTGCTTGCTTGGGAGTGCTTTATCCGTCTGATTTGGAAATGCATAAAGATTAGATTTAGACTGGCAGAAAAACATAGAGGTAAAAAATAGGACTAGAGAAAAGTCAGTATCTTCGATAACATCTGAAGACTATATAGAGCAACACTAATGCTCATTTTAAAATCTGTTGTTGATTTGTTTGGGGTTTTATTTTTATTTTTTAATCAGCATCTTTCTCATCCTTCTGAACATAATTTTCTTTGTCCCTTGATCTGCTAGTACCTTAATACAGTAAATTCCTGATGCATGCTGTCTTATCAGAAGTGAAGCGCTCATCCATGTTTTATGAGAATGTTGCGCAGTAAAAGTGTTGTTGCTTTAATTTTTCCCTCAGGCTTAAATATTAAATGTAGACAATTGCTTTAAAGGAAATATTTTTAAATAAGTTATTATTTTTTATTGAGTTTTAGCAGCTATGCAGTATATGTGTATGTGGTTTGCATGAACATTAAGAGCTGTTTTATATATTTATTATCCATCCTCGGTTTTGATATTACTTTGTTTAAGAAAATAAATCCCTCCCATTAAAATAAATGGACATATTCACAAAGAGATACTATGATAAATAAATGGAACAAAATTAAGCTTTCAGACAATTAAATTTTTCTTTTAATAAATATATTGCTTTGCATTTAAATGGAATATGGACTCGGAAGTATAAAACTAAACTGTTCATGTGTCTAATAAAATGTAATAACTACACAATTTGGATGATGTCTAAGAGATGGGAGGAATGAACACAGATTCTTTTAAACTGCCAGATTTTTCTGTTTAGTTTTTCACTGAATTGGAGTTTGCAAATATGTATCTTTGCACAAACTATGATGTTAGACCCATCCTTATTTTTCATTATTTAGTGAACCAATGGAAGTAAATATTTCTTGCACTGTGATTTACTTAATTTGTGTTCTTCCCTATCCAAACTCTGCTGAGATTTGGGGGAAGCACAGTTTTGTGTGGCTTAGTTCGATGCTGGATGGAGAGATTCTCATTATTTAAAGTACCTGATTAGGGTTAATCCCATGCAATCTATCCATCGATCAGAAAATAGTAATTCACAACTCCATTAGGCACTACAATAGCTTTGTACTGATTAATACTGTGCATTTAACACAGTGAATGGATCCCACAGTACTTCAGAGCACCTGAGGTAGGAGCCTAGCACTTACTTTTCCAAGATCTAGGCTTTCCACCTGACCAGCTTTGGATTGGCATTGGTGAGTTTTACTGTTGAATCATCAATGAGTCAACAGGATTTCCTTAATTTATGGACATGTATAATGTGTTCAGACACCTCATTCTCATTATTTTGGGTATTGGATGTGTTGGAGACACTGTGCCTAAGAATGCAGTTGATCTGCACGAGTGCACTTATTTCTCTTCAAACTTTTGGAACTGCTGCTCCATGTATGTGAGCATTAGTCCCTGACTGTCTCTGATTTTAAGCCCCTAAAATGTGAAGTGCGCTCCTTATGGAACTGTCCAGATGAAGGTACTGTAAATTTGCACTGGCTTGCATTAATTACATGCAATCCAAGAAGCATGCCAGAAAAGTAGTAAAACAGGTACAGTGAACAGGTACAGGTACAGATGAAATATTTCATAGCCCAGATCAGGTGTGAAGACACTGTTTTCAGACTCCTGCCAAAGTTACAGGATTCGTTTTGTTGATGTTGTAAACCAAACAATCCATAACAAAGGCCATAAGCAATGTTTAAAATTCACTCTCTGGAAACTGCAAAAGGCAGTTGTCCAAGCTTGCCTTTTAGCAAAACAAGCTGGCTGAGGCACCTTTTTAGGAGTATAAGAGGAGATTCCTAAGAATTCAGAATTGGTTTTCATCTCTTGGGGTGAGGCACTGAGAAAAATAAACACACATGGAATCTTCGTTCCTTTTGAAATGTTCTTTCTTTTGGTTTACTGCAATTCTGCCATTTATGTTAAACAATATCTTCTATGTATGGAAGCTGTCTGGTCAAGTCTATTAAGTGCTGGCCAGAAGTATCAAAAAAAAAAAGCCAAAGTCAAACTGAAGTCAAGTTATACAATAAGGGGATGGGCTGTGGAAGCCCCAGCCAAACTTTGTCAAATACTGTAAGTTTCCAGCTGAGTGGAGCACTGGAGGCAGTAGGTTTGTTCTTGGAGTTTTGAGAACAGAAGAAGCCACAAATCCATGACACACTCCTTCTTCTGAAATATATTTTCTTCTATTTTGTAGACAAGATGTTGAAATTTGAACCATTTCAAGTATTTCCAAGTTTATTCATGCTGTGCATTCAGAGAGACCCATTGAACCACACTAAACTATTCCTTCTTTATTTGCCTTTGATTTTGTTTTTTTCTTCATCAGAGAAAATCTAATGAAATGTGGTATTCTCTGTCACTTTTAAGATCTGGAATCTGTTTCTTTGGTTGAGAAAAATATTAAGCCCAAGCATCTTAGAGTGGTAATGTGAGAATTTCTCAGACTTTTTTTTTTCCTTTTATGCAACCCAAGACTGACATATTCATTTTCGCAGTGGTAGATACACAGATGCTAGGATTATCTGAAGCAGAAAGTTCAGTGTTTGCTTGAGGCACTACATCTGACTGAAATCTTTCATTTGTCTGTCATTCCTCTGTGGCGATTTTTGGTGTTAATGTGAAATGTATTAGTCAATTAACCCTTAAAGTTAAGTTACAGGAAACATCCTCTTTTGCCCTTATGCGGCGAGAGGCCCCTTATGTATGTGCCTCATGAGGCAGTTGTTCTGGGACTTCATACACTGATGTACATATCAACTCAGGTCTATACCTCCCTAAAGAAAAACCTTCAATTCCTGATTGCTAGTGGATTATCTAAATTGTGGATTCAGTTTATCATAGGTTTATCATAGAATTATAAATCACATATCATTCTAAATATCTAAATATCATTATAAATCATAAGCTTGTCATAGAATTTGTAAGTCACTGGGTTGAGCACTCATGCAGCTGCAATAAATAGATTTATCATTTCACATAAATGGTAGCTCAGAGTTCTCAATATCCCATACTTAATAGTTAAGTTTGTTAGGATCTTTTTCTTCTTTTACACCTTTGTAATGTTTTCAAAAAGCCTAATTACCCATTATGTGAATTTTCTGTGGTTTTATTTTGCTTTCTCACTGCTTCTTCCTTTCTTGCTCATATTCTTTCCCCAAGCGGCATGTATTGCTAAAATCTGAAAACAACTTTAAAAAAGAAACAGGAATCTCTTGTATGTATCCTCCCCTTGGTTTTTTCAGTGATCACATAGCTCTAATTTTAGGAAAACTAGCATTTTTACCACTGAAAACATTTCATTAGTTCCTGGTATTTAGTGGTGCCAAGGTTATACTGTAATATATTGTAATTGTAGTTCCATTCTTACTTTTCTTCATTCCAACTTCATTCCAACTCTCAATTTGCCTTCTGCCAAATTCTTGACCGGGAATAAATTCTGTGTTAGTCATCTGATTCACTTAAACCCTACTTAAAAAGGAGTTGTGTGTTTAACTCATCTACAGGACTCTTACTCTGGTTTTGATCGTGGTACCTAATAAGAACTCTCTTACTAGCAGAAACTAATATTGC
>NW_008794458.1:2101948-2126254 GCF_000699145.1 Aptenodytes forsteri | reverse complement strand
CCTAATCTAAGAACTCTTATAAGCAGAAACTAATATTGCTCATTATGAGTGATTTATAAAGTGCTCATTGCATTTTCCCTCTGCCAAGGCTCCTCTCAGACTGCTCTAGCATTGGTAAGTCAGAGCAAGTTCCACCAAAACTCACATAACAATGAAATTCTCCACAGTATAATTGAATATGGCAAACAGAGAGAAGAAGGGATTATATACAAGCTTCTTTATCCTAAATTTCTATTGTACCTTCTAAAGTGTTCTGCTTTTTTTTTAGCCCCTGTTTTGAAAATTCAGCCATGATATACACACCTACAAAAGATTTTCTCCAACTGACAAAGAATGCCTGAGCCATTCCACTTTGCTGTGAAAGCTCTAATTTTGATGAGAAAAACAATGGCAACTCAAAAAAGACAATATATGGAAAGAATAAAGTTACCTTTATTAAGTTGTAATTTTATCGCAAATAGATTGAGAAGTCATTGACTCCAAGGACAGAGCAGCAAGCTTCACAGATGAAGTTGTGTAGCATAGTAATGAACAAATTTATAAATACTAAATTGATAGGAGTGAGCACATCACTAATTCATTAATTCACCATTGCCTAACCAGTAAATTTCCTTATGAATTTGTACTGAACGAAACGTATGCAGTTAGAAAAACAGTTGCCTAAAGTTTGTCCAGTTAACACAAAAGACATACAGCTCAGAAGGAAAGCCATAATCTCTGCGGTATCTGTAGAAATGGCTCATAGTTGCACATTTACAACCCAGAGGGTGCAGCGTGAGTTTTCAGCTGATCACTAGATATTCAATATCATTGATATAATTCAAATGATACAAAGCTTTTTAATGAAATCACTAAGAATTGTATTGTGTTTGCCTAATGTACTATCAGACAGCATGTTATGTTCCTTCTGATGATCCTGAGATAACATGAACTGTGCCTTTCAGTTGAAGTGCACAATTTGCCTTCTCCCTTTGTAACACGGTTGTATGTCATAATCAAAACAGGGCTTGTTTTAAAATAAGTTGAGACCAGCCGCCATTTTGCTTTCAGATGGCTTTACATCCATGCTTGAGCCCAGAAGATTTGTTATTTACTTACCGTATTCTAATTGTCCCTTTTTCATACATATGCTCTGCTGTAAGCATGCATTGTTGGATTAATATTCCGTTGCTGGATATGACTAATGAGGTTATTACTGTGTAATGTATAAGCAGAGAAGAAGCAGACAAAATAATTCATACATTCTTCATCACATTAGGATTCACTTATTGTTTCAACTCTACATTTTATCCTTTGAATTCCACAGTGAGCAATAGCAATAATTAATCTCATATGGCAGTTCTGACTAATTTGAGATGCCCCAGCAGCAGGTCCTTTTCTCTCCAAGAGTCATAATAACATTTAACCTTCTATGTCAAAATACAGAAGGACTGAAACATCCCAGATTTGAAAAGTAAAAAAAAATAAAATTAAAAGCCCCCTTTAAAAAATATCAACAGCAAAACTCAGAAACTCATGTATACAAAATGCTAATAAATTTCATAATTCTTTTAATTTTTTATATAGTTTCCATTTACAATAAGTGCCAGGGTGTCTATTTTAGCAGTTAAATACTGTTGCTTCTCTCCCCCTGTTTGCATGAGCTGATTAAAAATGCTGAAAGTGGGCACCTAATTATCTATACAGACAGTAGGAGAGTCTTAAACACTTCACAAAGGACAATCCAGAAGGCCACATATTGCACAGAGAACCATCTAGCTAACAAGAATGCTAAGCACAAATAAATACTCCTTTTCTCCAAAGCTTATGAATGTAGTATCATCAGTTGAGGAGGAGGTTTGAAATATCCTCTATGCTGCGGCTGTGTACTGTACAAACATAGAAAGAAGTAATCAAAATGCAAAGGCTGGAATTTGCACAACAAAAGAGCCTTGTTCATGAATATGTAGGAACCTGTGCAAACCCAGGCTTGCACATAGAACACGAAGCATTGCGGAAGCATAAAGGGGCATGGTTTTAAACATTTGTAGGCTTCATTTGTTGTCAGGAATTGTGGTTCCTCGGCTTCAGCTGGCACGTAAGTTTTTTTCTAAAGGTCATTGTAGTGTCTGAACAGTTGTCTCTTGTATGTCTCGTGAAAAACTGCAATGGAAGCTTTATTTTTCTCTCAGTCTTGGGTCTTGATTATACTGGAACCAAGTTGAGTATAGCATGACTGCCAGTCACTACTCATGAGCTGAGAAAGCTGCTTTAGCAGGCTTGTCTTGGAAGGTTTACCTAATATCCGACTAATTCCCCCTGTTCTCTCAGATAGTGTTAATTCATTGTTCTCACAAATAATAAACTCACTTATAAAATACCTACTGGCATCTTTTTGTTTAACTTTACTAAGGTGTAGCTTTTCTGGAGGATGAGGGTACCCAGTAACTTCTTTGCTTCAAAAATAGGTCAGTAGAGTGGTTTTGGCCTTTACTGTCAGTCACAGATGTATAGCAGTTCCAGAAGTACTTCCATATTCTGGATATAATAATAATGTGAGAGCAGAAACTCTAGTGTGGAAATTTCCATGGTGATTCTTTTTTTCAGTAGCTGTATTCTGGCTTTTCATTAGTAAGCTGAATGCCATTACCAACAGAGCTTTATATATGTATATTATATATACATATATCCAAATATATATGTGATCTCAGTGCACCCAGGACTGTGTTGGAATATGTGAGTAACTGTGGAGGTTACTGACTTTTTTTTTTTTCCCTATTGCTGTAGTTTTTTACAAATTTTGTTTGCAAAAATCAATCAATAATCATGAAGGTAATATTTTAATCCATTAACTTAATTATTTAATCATTAATTTCATTAATTATGTCATTAATTAGAAAAACAAATTCTGCTCTTCTGTAAAAAGCTATAGGTATCCAAAACCAAGACAATGTTATTGAAAGTAAATTAATGGGGAGTTTGCATTCATTTGCTTTTTGTGTTAAAATGATTTTTTTTTTTTTTAAATTTTATGTCCATACAAACCAGAGAATACCTAGGATATTTTGGTTGAAAACTTTAAAACATGCTAAAAAACTCTGACATAAATTCTTCACCACTTCTCAACAGCTGCACCCTTAATGAAATCCAGGTTAGTTTTGTGAATATTTGTTACTAAGACAAATACACACACAAATATGTTTAAAGACTAATATAATATAATATAATATAAAATGTGTTTTTCCCTAAATAGCTATATAACTAAATAGGAAGACCTGAAAGAACTGTCAAATTGACCATTCATGAGTAATTCCTTTAATTTTTTAGATAGTGGTGGTATATGCTGATTGAATACAAATCCATGTGATAAATTTCAGGTTTTGTTTTCACAAAGCGTTCTGCTAAGGAGAAAACAAGCCTAATAATTGAAAACCATGTCACAATCCTCCTACCATTATCATACATTATGCCCCCCACAAATATTTTACTGCAACTAAGTGACACTCACTCTAATTTAAATTAACTAAAGAACTATCAAAATATTGTCGCATAGGGGAGATGGAGAGCATTTTACAGGCAGTGCCTGCTTAGTAGCGTTCTAGAAAAGTCAGGCTATTTTTGAGGTCTGTTTGACTGGTCCCGCAGGCTCTTTTAATCTTCCACTTATTTATAAGGTACCGAAGGAAGGTTTGTCCCTTAGCCCTTGTTAGACGAAATGCTATTAGCTACTGTGTCCCTCCTAATAGTACTTCTTTGCTATCACAGTAAGTTATTACTATTATTGCACTATTAATAATGCTGTACTCTGTGGTGTGTGATATATTTCTGCTGTGAATAGTCATTTGTCACATATTTTCTAAAAAGCTTCTGTCTTATTAGAAAGAGGGGAGGGAGAGGCAGCATCTAATGGAATCCCTCAATCTCAGAGGCTCCAAACATTGTTTGATCTTTCTGACTTTTTGGAAGAAAACTCAGTACTATAATTCACTGAGGTGCTTCATCTACTTGATTATCCTGTCAGTGGCCGAAAAGTCAAATATAACATTGCACTCGCATGACTTTCCTGAACCAGTGCAACAAAACAGATTTTCACATTTAAAAGATTTTTTTTTTTTTTAATTCTCTGTCTAACTTAGAAAATGTCCCTCCTTTAAAATAATACTTTAAATGATCCCTGATACACTTTTTGAAAACAACATTTTAGGATGACTGACAGGAGAGATTTTATTTTCCTGAAATGTGTGCCATTATGGCTGAAATGTCATTAAGTTGACTGTAAAAGTAAATAAAAATTATCATCACTTATTGTAAAAGTGCATTTATTAGCATGCAGTATTTAAAAACTCAAAAAAAAAAAGAAACTATCTGACCATAAGTATCACTTACTGTCAGGAATGGGATTGAAGGACAGAAAATTTTAGTCTAGGTGATGATTCAGTGGAAAATCCTGAAGTTCTTTCAGATGATGATTGAGGGTGCCAAACCTTTATTTAATGAAAGAACAGGTTGGATCATCTATATTTCTGGTGACTTACTTATCTAAGAGTACTGTCACTGCCGCCAGAGAATAAAGAGTGACAGCAGTGATGCAAACCAACACTGGTATGGAGAGGATCATGAGGACCACACGAGTGTGCTAAAGCTGTTTTGCGCACACAGTGGACAGCAAGAGGACCAGCTTTCTGGGACTAAAAGAAACTCAAGGGATTGATGAAAATAGGAGGGAAGGTTTTGGGGGAGGGGACAGAATGGGCTAAGCACATGGAATAGGAGGAGATAGGAATGTGGTGATGAAATACACGGGCTGGTAAGACAAAAATATATAGGGAGGGACTTCTGAGTAAAAGCAAAAGGTAGCTGGTTTTCTGCTGGAAGACTGTAGCAGGTTCTGGAATAGGGTAGCATTTTAGGAACAACATCTAATCAGAAAGTGTGGAAGATCTGAGCAAAAAGTAGCAAGAAGAGGTTGGCCAGGATAAGTGCTTGTCATTGGCAGATGTTGACAACACCATCTCAAATATTTCATTTCACAGGTACTTTGCCTTTTTATGGGAGGTTTCTTTAAGCCCCGTTGGACCAAGTTCTCAGAGAGAAAAAAAAAGAAAAATGAGCATGATTAGCTCTCAGCCTTAGAAGCGCAGATGAAATGGAGGGCAGCCAAGACAAAAGTGTTCACTGCATGTGGAAGTAGTGTCAAATAGCTGGTAAAAAGGACCATCAGAGAAATTAGAGCAGAAATAGTAACACACAGAAATAGAAATGTATATTAGCATTCATCTTGGGACTAATATTCTGTCTATGATATGAAGGATACCTATAATATGAATGTTCCAGAGTGAGAAAGTGAGGAAATACCTCAAAAGACTTTTTAAACATTACCTAGGATACTCATAATGGTTTTAATGGCATACATGAAATAGCCGCAAACATGCCCAAGCTGTTATGTGTACATGTCCAGGGAAGGCATGGTCACCTTTTGCTGCATAAGAATGCATATGAATATCTGTTATATATAATTCTGCCCATAAGGGATTTGTACCCTTTCTCTTCTGCCACCTATAGTGCTTCCTTTTTGGATAGCTATATATAAATGTCTGATGAAACCAGTAGGTATTGCATCTATAGTTCATGGATTTTTTAAACCTGGCATACAGAATCATGGACAGAAGGGATTGACACATTCCAGTGTTCAGAGCAGTTCCACAGCTGTTATAAATTTCTTATAAAAATATTACTAAGGCAGTATAAAACAGTAGAAGCCTAAACAATGAAATATTGAACTAGACAAGTAAACTCCAGTGTAAAAGTAGCTTGTTAGAGTTTTTTCACAGCAAAAGATGATTGCTTTTTTCATTTTGTTTTCTAACAATGCCCCGAGTTACCTGGAAAGAGAGCAGGCATGCTGTGCTCAAAAATTTTATGCATTAGGGAAGATGCATTTCATACTTTTAGATTCTACTATCCCAAATTTGTTTTGTAGTCTTTGTTTTTCCCCTCTTCTGGTGGACTTGTCAAGGTGCATTTCTTGTCAATTAGTAACTTCTTGTGCTACGCAGAAAACTGGTCTGAGGGAATATTTACCAAGAATAGATGGTGGCACATACACACAATGACCACAGTTCTTGCCATTCTTACTTAAACCTTTTGTTTTAAGCAAAATCCTCACTAAAGATAGGATAAAACATGTCTTTATCCAGTACAGCATCAGTAGTTTCATGCAGGACTCATAGTAGATATTCAACTAAGAGAACCTGATCAGCGTAACTGTTTGCTGTTAATAAGAGGTGGAAATGCACATTTGTCAAAACATCAGAAAATGGCTAGCTACTGCATCCCATGAAGTTTTAGAAAGAAGATATTTCTTGGAAAATATGTGGGGAGCCCAAGTATGTAACTATAAACTGTAAATACTGCTTTCTGCTTATTTTTCATCCTTTTGCATGCTTTTCCTGTCCTTTTTCTGCATGATTTGACACGTGATTCTTTGTGAGGATTTTCTTTTGCAGGACTTTCTTTTTTTGTTTCTTTGTTTTCACACTCCTTTTATCCACTTGTACCTTTTTCTACCCACTTGTGTAATTGAAAGGAGTGTCTTTTTTATGTAAAAAAATTTTACAAAAAATATTTTCTGGGTTCTTAAGCCCTTATCAAGCTGCTATTTACCTGAGCACAAACTATAATTGATTTTAGCTATCAGGTTAATGAGAAATCCTCACAGAGAGTTTTCCCGCTGCTGGAAGCACTAACACAAGGATATCATATACACAATCAAAGTTGGAGTCAGAGGTGCCAGGTGAATGCAGTGCGAGTTGTTTGATCCATAACAGAATTGCTGCTGTTTGCAATTGAGAGAACAGGGAAAATCTGTCCACTTCACTTCAGCCTGGCTTATATCAAAGAGGAAAAGTTAAAGCAAGTGGGAGGGAAGTCATGTTTCCTCTCTACATCAAATACCACATGTAGAAAATTGGTGGAAGTTCAATGAGTGTTTTATACTTGTGGTGGGGGCTGTACATTTTCTGTCATTATTTTTTGATGTTATGTTATTGCATATCCAGTTTACCACCGAAGGCATTATTTGACCACTTGTGTCTGTAGGCATGTCTAGTTAAAGTTCAGACCAGAACGTGGCCTTCAGCTAAGATCTTCAGTTCTTATTGTCAGCACATGAGAAATCTCTCTTTTTTTTTTTTTTTTTTTAAAAAAAAAAAACAAACAAATCCCTGCCTTGTCTCATCCATGGTGCCTTTGTCCGTCCCAGGGGTTGCTGCTGTGGCAGGCTGCTCCCAAACTGGAGTTGACAACCTGCCAGTTTTGAGATTAGTGTTGATGAGTCCTTGGATATCATTAGCATATGTTAATTACTCATTAGTGTATGTACATAGCATGGTGAGTGTCTCTGAACCAACCCTGTGTGCCCATAATATTTGCATATGACTTTCTGAAAATTCCTCTGTGGCCACAATGGTCAAAGCAGTAGCTCTCATGCCTTGAAGATGGAGAGAGTGACATTGAAAGAAGACAGCAGTGTTTAAATCCCCATCACAATAAAATCATAGTGCACTGAAAGTTTCAGAGTGTCTGACCATAAATGCTTTAACTGGCCAAAACCATTATCAATGGTGCATTTAAAAGGGGAAGGGACAGGGGAAGCACTTGAAATGCCTTGTTTTGAAGTAGTCAAAACTCAAAAAAATCAGCAGTGCTCAGTGTGTTCTCTTCATTATTTCTTTGTACTTTGTGTGTCCCACTTTGAAATGAGTGAATGCAGCATTAATTTTCATAAACTAGGAAAACTGATGTTTTGAATACACATTATAATTAAGTGTGATTAATTCGCTTTTTTTCCCTGGTTCTATGGTTCTAAACCTGGCTCTATATTAGTTCCTTAATAGCCTTTACTTCTATTGTCTTGATATTATTCATCCATCAAAAATGTTAATTGTATGTAGTCCATTCCTGTTCAGCCCTCCAGAAATTTTCCCTCCTCTCCTTAAGTGGATATACTTTGATCAAAATGCAGGAAATACCTGTTTCCTATGCTTGCTGTCAAGATAAAAAGGAAAGCAATGACACAAACACAGTATCTGTCTGCATCATGGCAGGTGCAATGTGTTTCCAATAGCATTCTATACATAGGTGAGAGGTTATTGAGGCATTATAGGACAAATCGTCTTGTAGATCATTTCAAATGTGGCCCTATGTTAAATTCTTAATATCATATTTGTTGGTATGTGCATATACAAACCTGGTTTTTATTAAATCTTTTTAGTTTAACTTTTAGGTTGATCATGATCAATTACTCCAAATATTGTTGACACCTTTGCAATAGTGTCCAGTGTCATAGCTTCTGAGCACCCCAAGTTCCTCAAAGATGAAATAAAATTAACAATTATACCTATGCAAATTAGTTCCTTGGCTGTTACTATGCTAACATCTGTTAACTGGCAGATGCCTCCTTCTTACAAAACTCATTACTTCCTGAGACAGGATCGAGTGGACTTGGCAGTGTTAGGTTTACAGCTGGACTTGATGATCTCAAAGGTCTTTTCCAACCTAAATGATTCTGTGATTCTGTGATTCTATGATTCTATGAGTAAGTTCAGAATTGTGTCACATTGTGTTCAGAATTAATTCAGACTCTAGCGAGTATCATCTGAGAGGATTTCTATCCACAACACCCTGGTCAAGGAGTAGTCCTGAAAATAACAGTGACTTTAGGGCTCCAAAAGGAAAAAAAGAAGAAAATAAAGATTCTAGGTCACTAAGTTTTATTGCTTCTGTTGTAACAAGTAGTGATGTGCTGCTAGAGGGCTCCTGTATTATCACACTATCATTTATTTTAACCAGTAATGGCCTTATTTGGGTTTTATATCTAACTTTTTTTTATTTGTCAAAGTGAACAGTATTCATGTAGATTAATGCTGCTTTATCTGTGTTCTGCTACTAAAGACAGTGAGAGGAACTAAGTAATATTGTTATGGGATGTGTTTGTCTTCATTGGGGAATAATAGCTCTTAACAGGGTGGCAGAAGTCTTTTAGCAAATATCTGTATTTGAATATGATCCCAGCTTCCAGGACTTGGAACTTATATCCCTCTTCTTCAAAAGTGAGATGAAAAATAATAGCCAAACCATGACGAGTGAAAAGGTTTCATCAAAAAAATTTAGCTGTTTGTAGTCTTTGCAATCTCTTTATTTTTCTCAGACCAATGTTTTTCATTGGTCTGTTTGTTGTACAGCCAACCATAACTGCTGTTTCTGTGCTAAAATGATAATAGTAGTATATGAGTTCTTGGTTTATCTTTCACAGAGCTAGTAATAATAGATACTCATCCAAGACACTGTTAAATAGTATTTCATCATTATCAGCAAGACCTGAGCTTTACAAACTAACAGAACTAATTGTCTAACAACATTTTCATGTTTGTTATATTACTTAAACTGTCAAAAATGCAAATGTCTTGTGTATTTAAGAACATGTCAACAATTGGTTTTATTATCCTCTCTGTTTTTGATAAATTCCCTTTTTGTGTAATTTATATGATTATTTATTTTTTTAAAGAAAATATTAAGAGGTCAAAAGTCTCTATAAAGTGGGTTGTTTTGCATGTACATATGCATTAATTACCTATGCTGATTTCTTAAATAATATGAACTGAATACTGACACAAGAGGGTAATTTGCATGTGCAACCTAGAATCCTTCTTCCTTAGAGGTGATAAAGCACAAACAGCACAGTTCAATCTTCCCCATCAAAATGTCTAGGTCATGTTTTATGAAATTAGTCTATAAGCAGGAAGAGACAAAAAATGTAGTTATAGTCATAGTAAAGTATTTGGGATTCAACTTCTTAGACTCCAGAAAATTGCTTCTCTTATTCACTATAGTTTAGTTTCTCAGTTCTAGGAAATAGAAAACAGAGCCTCTGCACAGCATGTTTACCATTACATACAGATATATTTCATAATTACACGTCAATCTCCACATTCTACCTTTTATGCATGACTTCAATAAAGTCAGCTTTTCCGCTTTTTATACTGTAACTAGCATTGAGAATGGGTTACTATCTTTAACTCTTCAGCACTAGTTACATTTATTCTGATATATTAAAGTAATTGATATAAATAAGAACATTTTAATGAGAATAGATGGGAAAACTTGGTAGCAACCAAATAGAAGTGGTCTGAAACAAGTCCCAGACAGAATCCTCCTTCTTATCAAAACCAAACCTCGGGAAAAAAAATAAAATACATTTTTTTCCACTGTGTCTTATGATGGACAGGGATAAACCCTGTGGAAATGAATTAGAGAATTACAATGCTAGTGGACAATCATTGATATAGTCCAGAGAAAGACACAGCCTGCTTTCTGCACTTCCATTAAGCAAAAAGTGGAAAGTATCTGACATGCAGGAATGGGTTAGTGTCCCTGAAGCTTTAGCGGTGTGATATATGCCCCACTAGTCTAAATGTGCTATCACAGAGGGCAGTGAAGAGACAGCGACTGTAGAGGCAGCACAGGCAATGAGAAGAAAAAATATCCCAAGAGGCATAATTACCACTAGTACTGCACAGAAATCTCTCCCATCTGACAAAACAAATAAAAACCTGTTTTCATGAGAAAATTTTTGTTTACGTTATATTATACCACTTAAATGGTCATTTGGTTTAGGCAGAAAAAGAAATAATCTTATCAGGGAAAAAACACTATTCACACAACAAATCTCCCTTTCAGCGGGAAAATTTGTAGGGTAATGCATCTCTCTTCAGAAAGACTAGCAGCGTATTCATCAGACTAGCATATACGATTTTTGTTACCATGACTGCATCTAATTTTTTAAAAAGATGTGCAACTATCACTTGGAAAGTATTAAGGTCCTCTAGGAAATATTGGAGAAGGATTGCTGGATTCCTCTGAGTGATGCGATCCCAGCTACCTGGGAGCAAATCATCACTCATTTCCACTCCATCTCTAAGCATTTTCCTTCTCAGAATTGTGAAATTTTGCCATAAATGGTCTTAATAGGAAAGCTGTTTTGATGGCATGAGGGATCCTTTAGTTCTTTTAGTTGAAAACACTGAGGATGGCTCAAGAAATACAAGATCTGACCTTGGACAAATCTTCAGGGCTAAGCTCCATAATCAAATTTCTGAGACATATCAGGGGTGTGGTAATACGCCATGTTCCCTGTATTAACTCAGGCCAAATTCAAGGAGATTCCACATGAAAGCAAGCTAATTTAAGATTAAACATTGCTATCTATATCTCGTGAGCATGTGCATGTGTGAGCGGAAAGTTACCCACCTCAGCTGAAGTGCAACAACATGACAATAAATGTTATGGAGGAATGTCTATAGCCAGCAATTAGTAGTTATCATGCATATTTACTTTTTTGTGTTGTATATTCTTGCCAGTAAACAACCGTCATTAAGAGGGGTAGGCAGATGCCTCATATATCATATAATTGTCATTATTTGCTTCTCAGATCATAAAATTGCCGGGATACCTGTTTGACACTTCAGATAAAACTCTGGAATGCTGACAGTAAAGCATGGCAATCTAACTCATTATTCACGCAGAGTATGAGTAACAGGCCACACTCAGAAGATTTAGAGAGTCTGTGTCTGCTTGTTCTGGATGTTGCCCTTTATCTCGTTGCTGTGCTTTGTGTTGGCGATCTTCATTTCCCTTTCACAGATTTTTCATAGGACTTTTTCCCCACTTTCACCGACCTTGTCCCAGCTTTAGGTATTTCTAACCACTTCTACTGTCGAAGTTCTATACCTGAATTAATTACACTTTGTGCACATTTCCCACTAATTGTCTTCTCTGTGCTTCACCCATAGACCTTTCCTAGGTCCCATACATATCCTATTTTTGTTGTCACCTTTTTTCTTATTGATTCCCCTACCAAATGTATCAATTTTTTGCCTGCTTTATTGTAAGTTAGGATTCTTATCAACATTTTCTTATTTCTTCCTCTGTTTTTCTATCCTTTCAACATAGAAATTGACTTACAATTTTATAAAAACATACATAGTTTATTTTACAGTTGTTTTGATAAGCATTCCTAGGTATAAAGGGAGATTTTTATCTAAAAATGCCCCAGCCACAAAGAATTTATTTGCTTTCCTTGCTTTTTTTCATTTTCTCAGAAAAGAACAACTTTGGGAAGAAGCAAGCTAGCATGTGTTGAAGGCTGGAATGAGCAAAGAATTTGGACCCTCAGGGAAGCTTTGCATTCATTTCTTAGTGAGGTCTACTGGTTAGCTAGCCTGTCTTAGTGTATGCTGTGTGTAATGTCCTTGCACACAAAGAACAGGATTTCTGTCAAAATGGCTTAGCTCAAGTTGGGATAACAACAAACAAGGAAAGAACAAAAGTTAGGTATCCACAAGAGAGAGCATGTTTGTGTGTCTCCTCTGATAATCTAATTAAATTGCAGGCAAAATTGCTAGTTTCCACCACTTTTTAGAAAATCAAAGCTGTACAACATAAGAAATAAGTGTCTCAGTTCAGAGTTAAACATTGTATACCAATTAGTTCTTTCCTGACTGTCAGTCACAGCTTCAAGGCTTGAAAGAGAGGCCATCTTCTATTTACTGCTCATCTTGTGACAGTTACAGGTCTGGTCCCATATGTAGCACCTTCTTCAGCATACAGGAAAAAAGCACTAGCTAACTTCATTTCTGGGCCTTGAAGCGTCTGAGTAAACAGCTTTTTCACATTAAGTGCAGACTATGCAACAGCAATTGCATCCAGTTTGGTACTGGTAACTTTTAGCACTCTGATTACTGGACAACACCTATTCATGATCTGTTCTCATTTAAAAATTTAAAGTCCATTTTTATTTAAGGAACTAGAAATGCTAAACTACAGTAGTAGTTCTTTATTATGTATTAGTTATTAATAGCTATAGTTATTAATAGTAAAAGTTTTTATGATTTTTTCAGTGCCTATTTGAGAATGTTTAACTTTTTTTTAGTTATTTGTATGTAGTTTTAAATACTTTTGAGTAATGAATTTACAAATCAGCTATTATTTCTTTAATGCTAAATTATTTTGGGGTAAAAATAAATCATTCAAACCCATTAAAAAATTAGATTTAGATATATGAAGAACTAAAAATTTTCTAGTTACAATTGTCATTTATCCTTTATTTTAAAACAAGGACTTATAGCAAATAATGTTTCTGAGTATGTCAGTTTTCAGACAACCTTCATTATTGTGAAAATGCATTTTACCCTTAACTGAAATAGTGAAATGAGGCTGAGATGTCAAATTCTTGTCCTCTCATGCAGTTGCTGAATATTGCACTGTTAAACTTTTAGAATATTTCAACCATGACATAAGAGCATGAACCTCTACTTGGGAGAAAGTACCATATGTAAATGGTGGTCAAATCAAGTCAACAAAGTTTCCTTTTTGAAGGGAATTCTACAAGGTTAATATATAGTATTGATTCTGCTCTAAGGGTCTGAAGTTACTGTAGTGAGCAGAGGCAGTGGGAAAACATTGTGTGAATTTGGGAAATGTTGAAAAAAATCTGGCAATACTAGTGGGAAAATCTCTTTGGCTTGACCAGAAGCCCTACCTTTGAGTAAAAGCAAGAACTTTCACTGTTGATCTCTGAATCCAGTTTGTCCTGGGCCACAAGCTTAGCTCTCACCTTCTCCCAGCTAACAATGATGGTTGTGAAAAGCTGTGGCAGTATTTTAAGAAGTAAAAAAGTTATGATGATTTGCAACACTGTTTATGTACTGGTTTCATTATCTGCCCAGTTATGTCATTCTGTAATAATACAGAAAAAAATGCACTTTCCTATTTCAGTCAAAACACTTCACACATTTTAATGCATTGAATCTTTAAATAAACTAAAGCACAGGTTAATGACATTCCTGTTTTAAAGTTGGAAAACACAGAAATAGAGAAGCTAACATCAGCATTTTTCAAGCATCCGCAGACTGTTAAGTCTCTCATTGAAAATTACAGTATACAAAATCAGTGAAATTTTTTGACAGTGAAGGTCATACTGAGTTGATTGGGCTGCAGTGCATAACTGTGAGAGTATCAGGAAAAGAAGAGGCCCATAACTTTCTTGTGTCTTTTCTCTAAAGTCATTCTAGGAAATGTAAAACTTATGAAGATGTTATTAAATTAACATAAAATTATAATCAAGTTTTTTTTTATTAAGTATCAAAAATGTAGAAAACTTGCAGAAAAGCAAAAAGTAATAATTATGGCAAGTTTTGATCTACAATTTGGAAAGGTAATTTTTCATTTTAAAAGCTTGGTAAAAAACAGAGTTTTTTAAAGGTTTTGAGAAAAGTTTCAAACAGCAATTACTTGATTGATTTTAAAATATAATTCATAGTAACCAAAAAAAGGATGCAACTAAGCAACCATGTGTGCTTTGAACATAGAGAAATTTGAATTTACCTACAGTTATTTCACTTTCAGTCATAATAAAGCAACTCATTAGCAAAGCTAAACCTCAAACTGTAGCTTTAAATGGACAGTTATCTGGCATCTAGTAGAGGCTGTAAAGAAAACAGTTTATTTGTTCTGGTGACAATGTTTTGACTAAATAGAACAAGAAGTGTGTTTCAGCTCATGGGCTTGTCCATTCCTGTTGGCCAGATAAGTAAAGGTCCTCTGGTTTTTGGGCAAAACTCTTAAGCTTAGGAGAGCACATTTACCCCTTTCCCTGTCGCCGACTCCATCATGCTTAGGAGTGCTTCTATTTCAGTTTGTATTTCCTTGTTCTGGAAAGACTGAAACTAACCCTAAAACATAGCACTGCTCTTGGTGTCGTAACTAGAATAGAATAGAACAGAACATAGAAAAGACTTGAAAAGACTAGAAAAGACTAGACTAGATTAGACTAGACTAGAAGATTTAAACTTAGATTTTCATCTGAGTAAAGCAATAACATCCTGTGGAGCTGAACAGGAAAACTTCACTATGGCAAAGGGATTCATCTCCTTGGGAGACTGATTGCTAATATCAAGTTTAGATGGAAGAAAGTTAGTTTTATTCTAACAATTTTTGCTTTTACAGAGCTCAGACATGCCAGGTACCTGTTGCTTCATTCTTGGGGCCTTTAAGTCCTGTTAAACTTCAAAGCGAGTCAGGGGAATTCAGCAGTTTAAAAAACGATGCCCATAATTCTCTTCCATCTCCAGCTTTGAGTGGCTGTGTGCATATCATCCATCATTAGCCAGAGAAGCCCACAATCTGGACACAGGGAGGCTGCCATCAATGGCTTTCCGATGTTGGCATGACACGTCTACCATGGTCACCCGTTGCGGTTGGGAAGCAAGGCCCTGTGGCGGTGTCCTGTGCAGTGGTCGAGGTGCTGGGGCAGTGCCGCAGCCCACACCACTGCCTCCACCTGGGGCTCACGCAGATGGTACAGACCCTGGTCTGATCAGCAGCGGTGGTGGCTAGGTTTTGCTCTGTCAAAACAAGCAGCTTAACTCCTGAATCTTAATCACGCCCCGTTGCCCGCTTCCTTGTTTTTATCCCTGTAGGATTTTTCATCCTCTGAAACCAACAAAAAGATCATATTTTGCTTCAGTTTCTGAAACCTCATCATTTTTTCCAGACTTTCCATTTCACGCTGTTTGAATTTTATTAAGATCGCTTTACACAAAAGCAGAGTACCAGCTATACGATGCCCTGAGGGATCTGAAAGGCTGTTGCCATAATGTTGCAAAACTCTGGAGACATTTTATTTCCACCAGAAGCTCTTTGGAGAATTGTGGCTAAGGATATAAAATAACTTAAATATTTACATCAAGGATCTTGATCTCTGTTGGAATTTAATACAAAAGCTTTTCTTTTTTAATCTATTAGTTGGCACACCACATTAATACTGATCAAATAATACCTGTCTACAAAGTGGATTGTATTTTCTTTACATCTTGGGGTGGACAAGACTATTTTTATTCCAGAATTATGGATATATCCATATGGATAATATCGTGAATCATCTATTCTTAAGACTATGACTTTCTTTTCAACACCTCAATTGATCATTACTAAGTATTTTCACCAAGTATTTTCCAGAAGCACCTCTGTTTTATCTGTTTCTGCCTCCAACACTTTCTGTTAGAGTGTTAGACTATTTGGGACATGTTTTTCTAAAATGCTTTGTCATTCTTGGGCTTTCTGGGACCATGTTGAAGGTGTGGAGATATTAAAAAAAATATATATATCCTTAGCAATAATGTAAACAACCAAAACATTAAAGGAATATGGTATTTTAAGGCAAATCAAAATTTTTCTATTGTTGAAGAATGTTATGCATCAATGACTCAAGTCAACAATTTTCTATCACAGATAACTGAAAATCTTTACAGGAAGTATCAGACCGAATAAAAAGGATTTTTTAATTTGATTTCTAAAATTGCAAGAAGAATTCTATAAAAATACAGAAATCAGACACTGATAATGTAATGGAACTGCTAATATAAATATGGCGAATTGCACCGCTGTTTAACACAGTATATATCCTTGAAGTAACAGTCACTCAATAACCTAACATTGTTGTCTACTCACATTTTCTATATTTCCCAGCCCTCTTTGTTGTTGCATTTACCATATGCCACTCTTCCTCAGAATAATATCACAACAATATCACAGATAAGGATAATAGCAGTTGCTCTCTCAAAAGAAGAAAGTAAATTTTATTTCTGGGTGTTTTTTCACTATTTAATCTTCTTCTATTACAGAAATACTGTTCCTATCGTCAAACAGACTGAATGGCTTTTGTAATTATCAAGATAGCTTTAGATGCTGCCTCACATAAATGTACTAACAGAGACAGTTATAATTTAACCCTCTTAATGCTGTCTTTCAATACAGCTTCTTTGTAGTAATCAGCCATAATAGCATTTTTAATGGGTCAGTGTTCTCTTAAAATGTCAACTTTTCAAAGTCATGATGTGCTATGTACTTCTGGCATCAACTGGTTAAGAGAATTAAATTTAGCTCCCACTTACCAGTGCAGACATTTGAAACAATGCCATAAATAGCTGACTGTATTACCTCAAGTTTTTATTCTATTATAAGGCTTCTTTTTCACTATCCAGAAGATGATTAAAACTGAATTCAAAGGTTACGTTCACGAAGATCTGCACATCACTTGGAATATGTCGCTCTTCAATGGTAAAAATAACTGCAGATGTTCAGAATCCCAGAGTTTAACTACAAAAGTCGACATTTTCTACTGCAAGGTGTGCACTTCTCATAATAGTTAGATAAAAATTACACGGTACTAATTTTTTTTCCTTCCGTTCTGCTTAAATCTCACTGCAGGATGTGTGACACCGGAGAAGGGCTGTTCACCTTTCAGACACGAGAAGGGGAAATGATATATCAGAAAGTCCATTCTGCAACACTGGCAATAGCAGAGCAACATGAAAGATTAATGATGGAGATGGAGCAGAAGGCACGGGTAAGGACCCTTCACCAAAATCTTTAAACTTATAAAAAGAAGTATGGAGTAATGGTAGTCCGTGGGTTCAGCTGTAATGATGGTACTAGCCGTGTGGCTAAGACAAAACAGACTTTCGGATTTATGTATTTTCATGGTCAGGGATTTTCAGCGTGTGCTATACAATGATCTATTGTTGGTGTCTTTTTGGAACGGTGAATATCATTAAACGTGAGATCCATTGTTACCTTGTTGAAAATTGTGGCTCTATTACTCAAAGATTAAACCTTTAGCTGAAGCCAGCTGTGAGTTGACTATCGATGAATAAGTGTTATTTGGTCCTCAAGGCCTCACAGGTGGAAAAAAACAAAATCCAGTATAAATACTCCTAGATGACAGCAGACATGTTCTGTTTTTCTCAACCCCCGAAAGAAATTACTTTCCCTACACTATAATAAGTACCAATGCAATGTGAGTTCAAAAAGAGCTATTTTTTAATTTTAAGTTCAGAATTTCCAGTTTGCACAAGTTATCTTTAAGCGACTACTGAAAAGTTTGGAGTTTTTTAAGACAGAAAGAAAAAAGAGTGTTCCCTGTATGCTTAGAAGTAGAGATGGTCTTAAACGATCATTCTGGAAAGCTAACTTTCAACTGTGGTTTGAAGCTACCTTTATATCCACCAGAGAGAAAAGACATGGGGAGGCCAGGGAACCTGGTCTGCATGCTTTTCTTCTCAGAAGACCATGATTCTCCACGTATCTTTGTCCTTAGAAAGAAATTTGAGATTAATTGCACCATTTCCAGTGGTCCGTTCCTTCCTTCCTTCCTTCCTTCCTTCCTTCCTTCCTTCCTTCCCTCGCCTACCATGTACGTGCCTACAGTCATGCAAACATGACTTATATGATCCTCTCCCCACACACTCCATCACTGTCAAAATATTTTGCTCACACTCCTGAGAGAAAGGTTCTTGCAAAGGGCAACTCAAAACCCCAATGTTCAACTCCTCCTAATTACTCCCCATATAAGTCTATCTTCTTCTATTTACTGAAAAAAAAAAAAAAACCCAACCAAACATGAAAAAGGCTTCAACTTCCATGTCAAAAGTCTGTTATGTTGAATGCTCCCCTCAGACTCTGCATGTTTCTAGGTAAGATCTGAGACAGGAAGCCATAAAAAGTGACTTTTTTGGTGGTTTATGAAGAAAGGTGGATGAGCTTTTCAATAAAACTAGACAAAGTAGGATCATTTGCACAATAGTTGAGATGCGCGAAATTTGGACAGAAAAAGCAGAAAAAGGAGAGTTCACAATCAAGGTTAAAATAAGATTAGGGACACAGGAGCAATTGCTGGAAACTACAAGACAAGATGGTAGAATAAATGGAAGAGCATCTGAAGTATTTGCCAGCATCTGCTGGCAAAAACCAACTGCATTCTGCTGGGCAGAAAGTGATTGAATAATAGTCCAAAATCAGGAAAAAGCATCATTATAAATATGTTTGCTTTTAAAGTGTCTACACCAGTAAAAGAAATTAGAGCATTTTCATGCTGCCATAATAAGTGTTTAGAACAGGATTATACAGGATTTTCCTTTCATGCAACCACCACTTTCAGGTCTTCCACCTATCCGTTAACAGCTTTGTTGCTTAGCAAAGCCGTTTCCATTCTGCCATCAGATGACTTCCTTGAAACCTCATTTATGAAGGCTGTGGCCATATGGTACGCAATATCAAGCTCTGAGAGGAGGCTGAGAAATAGAAATGACTCATCAGCCATGCAGTATATCATGTACTTGGCTCCTGGATGAGGCTGCGCTGTGATCTGCAGAGGAAGATTGGTAGAGGCCTGCTGTAGGCTGCGTAGAAGCTGTGGGCTGTGTAAAAGAGGCTGAAAAATCTGTTTATTTTACACTTCAACTAGTAAGCTAATGTTGGTTTAGTTTTGGAAGTTCTGCTGCTCCTGACTGATGGGGTGCTGAACATTTAAGGGGTCATCCGTGTCATCTGCAGCATTTGAGTTGTATTCATATTAGAAACAAATCTGAAGTTATTAAATAGACTAAGTATATGTTATTTTCCTTTTATCAAGTATAATTGCTTCTCCGATATCTAAATCCAACAGTCTCACCAAATGCCTATGTATATTTTTCCATAAGATCTGAAATTGAAATACCAGCAAGAGTATATTTTTAAATCGGGGATCTAGAGGCCATAAATGTCTTTTAGGTCTTCCCAAAGCTTGAGCTTTGATCCTTTGTATCTATAGATCTATACTTGGGGTTTTTTGCTCTTTCCTGATCCTTTCTGTAATGAACATCTCATTTTTAATAGTTTAAAATTAAATCTTTTTTTTTTTTTTTGGTCAAGGTGAAAATGAAAGAAATTTTTAAAAGTAAAGAAAGCTTAATGGTATATCCATTATTATACAAATCAGACAAAGGGAAAAAATGTAACAGTAATTAATCTTTATTTCTTCCTTCCGGTTATTAGAAGTTTTATATTAGAAAGAACTCTTGAATATTTGTGTGTTCTGTCCTAAATGTTAAAATATTTTAAGTAATTAATACAGTGAAGTTTCATTTAAATTTTTCTGGATTATAATAGTTTATAATCTAGTATTATAAAAAGTGAATACAGTTTGTAAAGGAAATCAAAGTGCGTTTTTTACCAAAGCAACCTTGAATATATAGATTATGGTTAGTTCTCATAATGAATATACAAAGTGCATCATCTTACTGATAAAAAAAGCAAAAAGACACAAAACACACAAAAAACAAGGAACAAATTCTGGCAGAAGAAAAAAGGTAAAATTAGTTACTGCTGCCAGAGACTTAACAGATAAAGGTATTGCAGGCAACCACAAGCCACATTTACTCCATTTACGGAAGTCTCTGCACACAAAAATGCTGCTTCAGAATACTAAGCAATAAATTCATTTTTATGCTAAGAATCCATTGCTCAAGCCAAGTAACATGCCGGATAACTACGTTAATAAGAGAGAGAGATGAGAAGGAAACTAATTCTTCCCGTTACCTTCGAAAGGGCATGGACTGGAAACAAAATTGTTCTGTGGCAGCTAATACAGTACCAAGTCTGCCTCGTTGTCATCACAAGCAGGGGAAGCCCAGTCAGTTTAAGCAGGCAATTGTGCACACTTTTGTCTTCTGCCCGTTTCCCTTTCAAATTATAACACTGGAAGAAGGACCTGAAATATGGTACCAATAGTCCTTGGCATAGGTGTGGTTTTGAGTTGGTTGTTTGTTTTACTGTGATCAAAGCAGACTGGATTTTATTCAAATACTATGGCAAAGTGGACAATGATCTAATTTAGCTTAGGTGGTCTTCTTGATTGAGTTTGAAACATTAAATTGGCAAAGTGATAGTGGTTTATGTTCACTTTGTTTGGGACAATAGCAAATTTGGGCCAATGCAAGTAATTAAATTGAAATCCTTTTCAGGGAAATTGTTATCTGTATATTCACTTTTTTCAGTCTTTGCTTTTTTAATGGATCAGTGTAATACAGATGATAATTTTTGTTTGTGGGTGGTTTTTTGAGGGGACACGGTAACATGGGAGTGTTTTGTTAGTGGTTTTACAGTATCAACACAACAAATTAAAATGAACAATGACTGGTTTTCTATTTACAATATTTTATTTAGTGCTGTTGTATTATCTATATGAAAGCGTCATCAACTCTGGTTTTGTCATCTGAATAGTCTGTATTCTTACAGGAAGTGATAGCCCCAAGAATAGCATGTATCCCCACTAACTGTAGTCTAATGTTGAGCATGGAAGATGCACATCTGAGTGTCTACCAGGCAGCTCTTCCACCCCTACCCTGTCCCCAGGCTGGTCTGCAAGCTCCTTCCACTTCCCTTCCGTTAGCTCAGGTGCTTATCTGACTCAGGGAGTCAATTCAGTTTGCTAATTTGGAAAAAAAAAAAAAAAAAGCCTAGCTAAAAGGAAGAGGATTCTGCAGGGTTACTAAGCTGAATTGGTTTACAGAGGCACCAGTGAACAATCAGATCTTCCCAGTTATCCTATCGCGAGGAGAGAAAGAAAGAGAATAATTCGCCCTCTGTAAATGCTGAGTATCCTCCTTCAGCCAGTAGATGATGTTGGTTTTGGTGATCTTTTTAAAGAATCTCAGTGAAGATAATTTTCACACACCAGTATATGAACACAGTTGTTCTCAGCAGCACGTGTCTATCTAACCTCTACACCAGGATGACAATGTGCTTACTGTCACATGGCATTGGAATTTAAGACCTGATATTCCTCCCCAATGCCAGCTTTGATCTTCTGCCACTCAGCCTCCACTGAAAACACTCCTGATGTAACTTCTGCACCTACTGTTGTTTGAGTGTATAAAATGGAGCTGTAGATTTTTCACGTTATGACTGCCCATATGAGGGAGGCATGCTAAGGAAGTAGTCATACCTTTGTAACCCTATAAGTAATTTCTTTCGAGAGCTGCCAGTAAAAACCTATTATATAATCTCAAAAGAATAAAAATTAATAATGTGTAAAACAATAATTCTAAATAAGATAGCACTAAAGTTGATGTTAACCAGCTGAAGTTAATCAAACATCAGTAAGGCTGAAGTATAAATGCATGAAGAAATGATAATGGTGCAAGTTTCATAACTTATTATCATAGGAAATATTCTATGACATTTGTTTTGCTTTAGACAGCAGAGCTGTAAAAATAATATCATTTTAGATTGTGATCCTTGTAACATTTACCAGAAGATAAACACCTTTATGAAACACTGTATCTGTATTTCTCTTCCATTCTCATTATTTACAAGTCTTGTCTCTAATATTCAACTTAATATAAGTGAATGAATCATCATGATAGCTTTCTGTCATTTAAAAAAGATAATATCAATGAGTTTATACATTTTTTTTTTAAAGTTATTAGGAGGGAAATAATGAATGTGCCAAAGAAGACAAATATCAGGCAATGGAACTGGGCTTAAGGAGAGGTTGAAGAGGAAGGTGGCTAAGAAAAAAGCCTGCGAGTCATTTAATCTTTCTCTTTCTTATCTGGAACAGGAGGTTAACAGTATTTCATAGAACTGGTCTGAGGAAAAGTATATAAATGAGAGGGTTGTCGGGCATGGTATTAATACGAATGTAAATAGAATGAAGAATATCAATGTAAATTGTCTTAGAATCAGAAAAGAAAAAAAAAACTCTGAGGCTGGAGAAAATAACACCATTAGTTTCATAGTGAACTTTTAATTTAGCTTTGCTCTGTAAACAAGTTTGTACTATGTATTTCTTCATGTATTTTTAACCTGATCACAACCCAAACACATACTCATTGAAACTTTTCAGGATTGAATATCATCAACAAACACATCAAACATTCTAAATTTTCATTTTAAAATGATGGTTTCAATTTGAAGTATCCTACCTTTGCCAAAGCATCTTCAGAGCTTTGTCTGGTTTATGGTTGTTATTTATGTCGGTGTGCAATGGTATAACTATTATTTTCAACTTGTGAAGTATGAGAAATTCAGAGAGACACTAGTGGAGGCTGCCGACCCAAAGATTATATAAAATATTTAGTTAAAATATATGTCTCTTGGGCTCCATTTCAGCATTGCAATTTACTTAATATGACAAAGCTCTTTTATGTTGTAATTCTGCCTAAGTACATTTGGGTTGAGTCAATAACTGGAGGAGAAAATGGAGAAGAAAATTCCAGAGTTCATCCATAGACGATCCCATGTCATGAGACATTGGTCTTTTAGTACATTTTCTTCTGTTTCAAAGTTATGTATAAGCTCAAGTACTGAGGTTCTGAATACGTATGATCATTCATGAACTCATGTACTTTATGTAAGCTCAAGTATAGCCTCAGGTCAGTCATTCATGCAAATACTTAGCTCAATATTGTTCTGTATTTCCAGTCTGAAACTATTGTATGATGTTGCTGTATAATGTTTGTTTAGAAACTTTATAATCCTGTAAAAAGCCAGCTGCTTTATTGCAATACATAGTTGGTGAATTGTTTACTTGGTTCACACAGGTGTTGTGAAACTTATTTTGATTACTGCTTCTAGAGGTCTTTGAAAGTCACAGGTTAATGCTGAAATAGCCTTGCAGTGCTTTTGGCAGGAGAGGACTTCTAGACAAGTAATGCTCACTCTTCTTTGCGGTGGAAACCGATAATAGAAAATGAGGAGTGTTCCACTGCAGGATCAGTCTATTCACTGGCAATCCATGACCAGCTGTAAATATTGCCAAGATTAACAATAAAAACAATAATGCTGACTTCTTTTTCTTCTCCCCTAAGTCAGAATCTGTGTACTTTTAGGTTTGAGTTTTGTTAACCCAGTTCCCATAAGTATCAGTAATTTCCCATAGGGTTCTTGGTTCATTAAGCATATAATGACATTTTTACTGACTCTGATTATTCTCTGAGAATTTTTTAAAGAATTTTGCCAAGCTCTTTTTTAGTCCCTGGGCTCAGAAATCTGTGTGTACTTGGATGAAGTAAATCCTAGATTTGGGTCACAAGTCTATTCCTGACATTCACCACTTCAGGAGAAAGTAGGGGGGTTGTGAAAATTCAGACTTGGTTTCAGCGGCAGTTAATGATTCCTCCAACTGGAGCTGTTTTATTTCTTAATTTTATTTGAAAGAAAATATTTTCTTGAATGTAGACTTATTTCATCGGCATTTTTTCAGGGACTATGTCCTGGTTTCAACTGGGATAGAGTTAATTTTCTTCCTAGTAGCTGGTACAGTGCTGCGTTTTGGATTTAGGATGAGAATAATGTTGATAACACACCGATGTTCTAGTTGTTGCTAAGTAGTGCTTACACTAGCCAAGGACTTTTCAGCTTCTCATGCTCTACCGACTGAGAAGGCTG
>NW_008794458.1:2098039-2101746 GCF_000699145.1 Aptenodytes forsteri | reverse complement strand
CTGGGCATTGGTCAGCAGGTGGTGAGCAATTGCATTGT
This sequence comes from Aptenodytes forsteri, assembly GCF_000699145.1. NCBI lineage: Eukaryota > Metazoa > Chordata > Aves > Sphenisciformes > Spheniscidae > Aptenodytes > Aptenodytes forsteri. The sequence goes on along the minus strand of NW_008794458.1, from coordinate 2,101,708 downwards.
GCATCACTTGCTTTGTATATTATTATTATTACTAGTACTAGTAGTACTAGTATTTTATTCTATTTCAATTATTAAACTGTTTTTATCTCAACCCATGAGTTTTCTCACTTCTACTCTTCTGATTCTCTCCCTCATCCCACTGCGGTGTGGGGGGAGTGAGCGAGGGGCTGCGTGGAGCTCAGTTGCTAACTGAGGTTAAACCATGACAGACTATTACTCACATCCAATAAAAGACATTCAAATATTGCAGCAGCATTAAAAAAAATATGCATCAGGTGCCATTCACTTCCTAAAAGAAAATACTTCATCCCGCCATGAAATCTGAACTTCCACGGCCACTGCCTATTCCTTTCTTGCCAAGTCAACACCTTTTTTACCCACCTCTTCCTCCATCAGCTGCAGGAGTCTACTGTCTCCTATAAGGTACCTTGCAAGCAGTGAAAGGATGAAATGTAAAACCCTGCTTCTTTGGGGGATGCTTGGGGGATGCTGCAGGTGGTGGTTGTTGCTGAATGTTTACTGTGTCTTTGAATGAAACAGCAGTACAGGGAAAGTCTTTACTGTGGTAACAAAGGGTTAGTGCAGCTGCTTGTACACAGTGGGGGAACAGAACTATTCGTCATGTCAGAAACTTTGCAGACAACATAAAGTTTTGTGGAGTGTGTAGGTAAGTGCCGTGGGTAGGTGAGAGAGCAGCTGGCAAGTGGGTTGACGGTTGGACTCGATGATCTTAGAGGTCTTTTCCAACCTCAATGATTCTATGATTCTATGATTCTATGATTAAGTGCCGTGGGTAGGTGAGAGAGCAGAGCTGGCAAGTCCTTGCATAAGAGTGTACCAAATATTTTGGTAGTTAGTGATGTAATTTAAATGCCATTTTGCTATTTGAAAACTATTCACTAGAGCTTGCACTGGAGTTTTGAATGTTTTTGAAGTGGTAGTAGTCATGAGGGCTCTCATTCAGAGCATGGTAGGAAAAATCCAATTCCTCCCTTGCCTGACACAATTTTGAAAACTCTCTTATCCCTAACCATTGGGCTGGATGATCTTGAATGCAAAAAGACCCTCTCCTAGGGACTAAAACCCACATACCTCACCACATGGATGCGTGTCTTAACCTAGGATTCTTTCTAACCTCTTTCCTAACCTCTCATTCTTTCCTTCTTAAAAATTTCTGGAATATTTTGTATAATGTTATAATCTTCTTCTAGCTTTCTGTTTATTGTGCTACCTAAAACTCAGATTGAAATCTGCCTTCCTCCTAATATAAAGTAGAAGCTGAACCAAAACTTGTAATAAAAGCTTCACAGAGGTGTCTTATAACAGAGAGAGTACAGTTTCTTCTCTCCCAGGAGCCTGCTCCATCCTATGAATCCATCCTAAAGCTGCATACATGGATTCTATGAACCCTGTTTTCTCTGTTCTGTTCACCTCATTTATATGTTTGCATGCAAGTATGTTGTATTGTGAACATTTTGATTTAAGCAGCTAGGGTCTGGTTAGTTTGTTTAAATGCAACAAAGCAAAGATGTTTGCATAGTAAGATATCTGAAAATGCAAACCCTCCTGAGAATTTAGCACGTAGGCGCTTTAAAAATCCATGTAGCCACCCATCTACATTAAAGAGCTAGGTACATATTTCTTAGAAGTCAGGTATCATTTATTTCAACTTTACAAAGTTACATTTGAATATAAGTGGATTTGCAGGTTGGTGATATAAGCACATTTGTAATTTTTTTTTTTTTTTTTTTTTTTCTTTTCTTGTACTTTGCAGAATATTGCATGTTTACAGAGCTATCAAAGTAGTTGGAGAGACACTGTCAAATTGAAATTCATATTTGTTTCCAGAAAATGCAGAAAGTGAAAAGCCAAAGAACTTTCCCTAAACAAAATTGATGATTTGATTGGCAGTCTTATTTGCTAAAAGCTGTGGGTGATATGAGTGATAAATTAGGAATGGTTGCTGTAATTATATGGTAGTTGTTGCATGCCTGACTGAACCCTATTTGGCTATTCCCAGCCCTCCCCTTAACTAAACTCTGAGAAGCATTTAATATGGAAAGGAAGTTTTCTTTGGCATTGTGTACATTTAAAACAACTTGCTTGCGTAACTGTGCTGGTAGGTTTATGTCATCAAACCCTCTTAACAGAGGAGCAGGTTATGTTGACTTAAGTATTACTAGAAAAATAATTCTCAAGCCAGTTCTCCAATGGGCTTCATTTATTATTAATCTCATAACTGCTATTTTGAGAAAACTATTTCCTGTAAACTAAAGTAGCCTATAGAGCTCATTATTATTAGCAAAAATAATAGTTGATGAAGCCACCCGATGCTCTCAGGAGTCAGGTATTATTATAATAATTACACTAATGAGTAAAATGAGGCACATAAAGATTAAGGCCAAACTCAGCTGCGTATGAATTGCCCAAGGTCATAGAGCAATCAGCTGTATGCTGGGAATAGCACAGCAACAAAACAACAACAAAACAAATCCTGAATCATAGTCAATTACTTATTCACAGAAGAATTAACTTCTGAATAAATTATTTTTCACATGGTTTTCATCAGTCTTTTGAACTATAGTATCATTTTGTGTCTCTTGTCAAGCAAGGCCTTCCTCTGTTTCAGCAACTCTGTTCAGGAGTTCTTTATATCACCCAAGGGAATAGTTAAGGCTTTGTCTCTAATTAATAGGAAACTTCTTTATCAATGATTTACAGAGGGGCACAGTACTTCTCAGAGAATAAGAGAATTATAAAAAAGTAATAATCTGAGAGGGGATCAAAAATTCTCATAATAGTCCTAAAGTTACTCCGTAAATCCCTCCTCTGTTTTTTGTGCTTTGGCTCATCAGGTACCCGTTAGTAGGAAAAAATTAGGTGAAGTTCACCCTTTGTCTTCATTTTGCTTTTTTTCTTTGCTTCCGTTCTTTTTTTATAAAGATGACAGATGTTTTAACATGAAAATTATCTATAATCATCTCTCTGATTATGTTGAGACTGAAGACAACAGATACTTAGTATCTAAAAAACCAATATCTGAAATATGGGCATTTTTCCAAGTACAAGCTGTCTTTCGATATGTATTAATCAAAACCTGTCCAGATAGAAGTTGTTTGTGTTCCTTTTTTCACTCAGCCTTGGATTGTTGTTCTTACGTTACTGATATCCCATATGATGCCAGCCATGCTAACAGTTTCTATTTATCAGCTGTGCAGGAATCTGGTTCAGGAGAAATGTAAGACATAAGTACAGACCCCGTACTGTTGATTTTACATTATCTCACTTACTGCAGTAGCTATATTATATAAAGATATGCAGCTACTACAGTAAGCAAAATAATATCAGGTTAATGCACTGGCAAAGCACATCTCATTAGCTCTCAGGTTTTCAAACCCATTGACTATAGGATCAGAAAAATTGTCATGGGAAGGGACTGCTGGTGGTCAGCTCGCTTAATCTTCTGTTCAAAGCAGGGATAGCATCAAAACTAGATCGAACTACATAGGGTATTAGAATCATAGAACTATAGAATAGTTTGGGTTGGAAGGGACCTCTAAAGGTCATCTAGTCCAACCCCCCTGCCGTGGGCAGGGACATCTTCAACTACATCAGGTTGCTCAGAGCCCCGTCCAACCTGACCTTCAATGTTTCCAGGGATGGGGCATC